>NC_043756.1:29054971-29354971 GCF_902148845.1 Salarias fasciatus
ACTCCATGTTAGTGGATGGGAGACGCTAACTACTCCATGTTAGTGGATGGGAGATGCTAACTACTCCATGTTAGTGGATGGGAGATGCTAACTACTCCATGTTAGTGGATGGGAGATGCTAACAGCTCCATGTTAGTGGATGGGAGATGCTAACTACTCCATGTTAGTGGATGAGAGATGCTAACAGCTCCTTGTTAGTGGATGGGAGCTGCTAACTACTCCATGTTAGTGGATGGGAGATGCTAACTCCTCCATGTTAGTGGATGGGAGATGCTAACTACTCCATATTAGTGGATGGGACATGCTAACAACTCCATCTTAGTGGATGACAGATGCTAACTACTCCATGTTAGTGGATGGGAGATGCTAACTACTCCATGTTAGTGGATGGGAGATGCTAACACCTCCCATGTTAGAGGGAGGAGGTCTCAGTCGTGGGCCGGCGGGGAGGCTCGGTCCCGCCCAATGCCGCTTGCGGCTTTAATTAGGGACCGAGCCCCGGAGGGCAAGGTGGCCGCAGGCCACCTTGCCCGTAGGGCAAGGTCTCTATTGTTATTCGTTCGTTTATTGTCGTCGTTCTATATTATTAGGGACCGAGCCCCGGAGGGCAAGGTGGCCGCAGGCCACCTTGCCCGTAGGGCAAGGTCTCTATTGTTATTCGTTCGTTTGTCGTTCTCCTCCTCCTCTATTATTATACTTACGCCCAAGTAAACGCGAATTTGACCCCTTAAACATGCACGAAAACTCACCAAATTTGGCACGCACATCATGACCGGCGAAAAATTTTATAAAATGGAAAAAAAAAACAACATCTGCTCTCTAGCGCCACCTAGATCCCAAAAAACGTCTAAAACAGTCGCTACGGCCCGCAGGAATGTCGTAGAGAGATCAAACCAACGTTGACGCGTTCGTCTCATTGAGATCTACATTTCACGCGCTGACACCCCTGACCTAAATCCAACAGGAAGTCGGTTATTTCCCTTTCAAATTAAAATTTTGCTCAAAATCACTCCTCACTAAAAAATTATCTCCTCCGAGACCGTTTGTCGTACAGACATAAGAGTCACGCGACGTGAAAGAGGACAAATTTCTCTACAAAAGTTGTGAACAACTTTGTCAAAAGTCTAACAGTGTGGATTTTATTAACGTTCAAAGTTGGAAGTCTGAAATCCTGCCTTGCTCCGGCCCTCATCCGTTATAATGGGGAAAAAAGGAAAAAAGTCGCCTTTTTTCAGCACCTCGAACAAGTGGCGAGTGCGGCTAAATGGTGACTCCTATCAACAAACCGAGCACACGTAAAGTTCCAGCAGGTTCTCCCGAACAAGATGATGTAACATAAGTGGGGAAAATATCATGTTATATGTATGTTTTCACAGATAAGAAAAGGTGTGCGCTCTGCATTTTTTTTGTTCTCAGTTATAATGGAGCCGGATGGGGAAAAATCTCGCGCTTCTCACAAACTGAGGCCTCTGCGGTCCAAACTAAACGTCTGACTTCTCTAAAAGCCTCACCAACTGAAAGAAAACAAATTTTCCTATCAAACGTGATATTTTTGGTTCAGTTTTGCCAAACACCAAAGGAACAAGGAGCAGTTGTTTCCCAAACAGAAGCTTTGATTTTCTCCTCTCTCCACTCTAACTGAAATGACCATATATGGGCATACAGTGCAGTTACACAGCTGACAGCAGCTGTCAATCAAACTCTGACACTCAGTGCCTTCATTCAGTGACTGTCAAAAGCAGATGGGAGAAGCTAACAGCTCCATGTTAGTGGATGGGAGATGCTAACTACTCCATGTTAGTGGAAGACAGATGCTAAGAGCTCCATGTTAGTGGGTGGGAAATGCTGAGAACTCCATGTTAGTGGATGGGAGATGCTCACTACTCCATGTTAGTGGATGAGACATGCTAACTACTCCATGTTAGTGGATTGGAGATGCTAACTACTCCATGTTAGTGGAAGACAGATGCTAAGAGCTCCATGTTAGTGGATGGGAGATGCTAACAATTCCATGTTAGTAGATGGGAGATGCTAACAACTCACTATTAGTGAATGGGAGATGCTAAGAGCTCCATGTTAGTGGATGGGAGATGCTAGCTACTCCATGTTAGTGGATGGGAGATGCTAACTACTCCATTTTAGTGGATGGGAGATGCTAACTACTCCATGTTAGTGGATGGGAGATGCTAGCTACTCCATGTTAGTGGATGGGAGATGCTAACTACTCCATGTTAGTGGATGGGAGACGCTAACTACTCCATGTTAGTGGATGGGAGATGCTAACAACTCCATGCTAGTGGATGGGAGACGCTGACTGCTCCATGCTAGTGGATGGGAAATGCTAACTACTCCATGTTATTGGATGGGAGATGCTAACTACTCCATGTTAGTGGACGGGAGATGCTAACAGCTCCATGTTAGTGGATGAAAGATGCTAACAGCTACATGTTAGTGGGTGGACGTCTCAGTCGCTGGCCGGCGGGGAGGCTCGGTCCCGACCAATGCCGCTTGCGGCTTTAATTATTATACTAACGCCCAAAGAAACGCAAATTTGACCCACTAAACATGCACAAAAACTCACCAAATTTGGCACGCACATCATGACCGGCGAAAAATTTTATAAAATGGAAAAATTAACCCCATCTGCTCTCTAGCGCCACCTAGAAACAGTAAAATTGTCGCTACAGTCCGCAGGAATGTCGCAGAGAGATCAAACCAACGTTGACGCGTTCGTCTCATCAAGGTCTACATTTCACGCGCTGACACCCCTGACCTAAATCCAACAGGAAGTCTGCCATTTCCCTTTCAAAGTAAAATTTTGATCAAAATCACTCCTCACGAAAAAATTATCTCCTCCGAGACCGTTTGTCGTACAGACATAAGAGTCACGCGACGTGAAAGACGACAAATTTCTCTACAAAAGTTGTGAACAACTTTGTCAAAAATCTAACGGTGTGGATTTTATTAGCGTACAAAGTTGGAAGTCTGAAATACTGCCTTGCTCCGGCCCTCATCCGTTATAATGGGGAAAAAAGGAAAAAAGTCGCCTTTTTTCAGCACCTCCAACAAGTGGCGACTGCGGCTAAACCGTGACTCCTATCAACAAACCGAGCACACGCAAAGTTCCAGCAGGTTCTCCCGAACAAGATGATGTAACATAAGTAGGGAAAATTTCATGATTTATGTATGTTTTCACAGGTATAAGTTGGTGTGCGCTCTGCATTTTTTTTGCTCTCAGTTACAATGGAGCCGGATGGGGAAAAATCTTGCGCTTCTCACAAGCTGAGGCCTCTACGGTCCAAACTAAAACTCTGACTGCTCTGAAATCCTCACGAACTGAAAGACGACAAATTTTCCTATCAAACGTGATACTTTTTGTTCAGTTATGCCAAACAGCAAAGGAACAAGGAGCAGTTGTTTCCCCAAAAAAGACATTAATTTTCTCCTCTCTCCACTCTAACTGAAATGACCATATATGGGCATGCGGTGCAGTTACACAGCTGACAGCAGCTGTCAATCAAACTGTGACACTCAGTGCCTTCATTGAGTGACTCTTAAAAGCAGATGGCAAAAGCTAACTACTCCTTGTTAATGGATGGGAGATGCTAACTACTCCATGTTAGTGGATGGGACATGCTAACTTCTCCATGTTAGTGGATGGGACATGCTAACTTCTCCATGTTAGTGGATAGGAGATGCTAATAACTCAATGTTAGTGGATGAAAGATGCTAAGTACTCCATGTTAGTGGATGGGAGATGCTAACTACTCCTTGTTAATGGATGGGAGATGCTAACTACTCCATGTTAGTGGATGGGAGATGCTAACTACTCCATGTTAGTGGATGGGAGATGCTAACTACTCCATGTTAGTGGATGGGAGATGCTAACAACTCAATGTTAGTGGATGGGAGATGCTAACAACTCATTGTTAGTGGATGGGAGATGCTAACAACTCTGTGTTAATGGATGACAGATTCTAAAAGCTTCATGTTAGTGGGTGGACGTCTCAGTCGCTGGCCGGCGGGAAGGCTCGGTCCCGACCAATGCCGCTTGCGGCTTTAATTCTCTATTATTATACTAACGCCCAAATAAACGCGAATTTGACCCCCTAAACATGCACGAAAACTCACCAAATTTGGCACGCAAATCATGACCGGCGAAAAATTTTATAAAATGGAAAAATTGGCCCCATCTGCTCTCTAGCGCCACCTAGATCCCAAAAAACGTCTAAAACAGTCGCTACGGCCCGCAGGAATGTCGGAGAGAGATCAAACCAACACTCATGCGTTCGTCTCATCAAGATCTACATTTCACGCGCTCACACACCTGACCTAAATCCAACAGGAAGTCCGCTATTTCCCTTTCAAAGTAAAATTTTGATCAAAATCACTCCTCACGAAAAAATTATCTCCTCCGAGACCGTTTGTCGCACACACATAAGAGTCACGCGACGTGAAAGAGGACAAATTTCTCTACAAAAGTTGTGAACAACTTTGTCAAAAGTCTAACGGTGTGGATTTTATTAGCGTTCAAAGTTGGAAGTCTGAAATCCTGCCTTGCTCCGGCCCTCATCCGTTATAATGGGGAAAAAAGGAAAAAAGTCGCCTTTTTTCAGCACCTCAAACAAGTGGCGACTGCGGCTAAACCGTGACTGCTATCAACAAACCGAGCACACGTAAAGTTCCAGCAGGTTCTCCTGAACAAGATGATGTAACATAAGTGGGGAAATATGATGATATATGCATGTTGACACAGGTAAGAATTGGGGTGCGCTCTGCATTTTTTTTGCTCTCAGTTATAATGGAGCCGGATGGGGAAAAATCTCGCGCTTCTCACAAACTGAGGCCTCTGGGGTACAAACTAAAAGTCTCAATGCTCTGAAAGCCTCACCAACTGAAAGACAACTAATTTTCCTATCAAACGTGATATTTTTTGTTCAGTTTTGCCAAACAGGAAAGGTACAAGGAGCAGTTGTTTCGCAGAAGGAAACTGTAATTTTCTCCTCTCTCCACTCTAACTGAAATGACCATATATGGACATGCAGAGCAGTTACACAGCTGACAGCAGCTGTCAATCAAACTCTGACACTCAATGACTTCATTCAGTGACTCAGGAAAGCAGATGGCAAAAGCTAACTACTCCTTGTTAATGGATGGGAGATGCTAACGACTCCATGTTAGTGGATGGAACATGCTAACAACTCCATGTTAGTGGATGACTGAAGCCACCAGCTCCATGTTAATGGATGGAACATGCTAAGAACTCCATGTTAGTGGATGGGAGATGCTAACTACTCCATGTTAGTGGATGGGAGATGCGAGCTACTCCATGTTAGTGGATGGGAGATGCTAACTACTCCATGTTAGTGGATGGGAGATGCTAACTACTCCATGTTAGTGGATGGGAGATGCTAACTACTCCATGTTAGTGGATGGGAGATGCTAGCTACTCCATGTTAGTGGATGGGAGATGCTAACTACTCCATGTTAGTGGATGGGAGATGCTAGCTACTCCATGTTAGTGGATGGGAGATGCTAACTACTCCATGTTAGTGGATGGGAGATGCTAACTACTCCATGTTAGTGGATGGGAGATGCTAACTACTCCATGTTAGTGGATGGGAGATGCTAGCTACTCCATGTTAGTGGATGGGAGATGCTAACTCCTGCTTGTTAGTGGATGACAGATGCTAGCTACTCCATGTTAGTGGATGGGAGATGCTAACTACTCCATGTTAGTGGATGGGAGATGCGAGCTACTCCATGTTAGCGGATGGGAGATGCTAACTACTCCATGTTAGTGGATGGGAGATGCTAACTACTCCATGTTAGTGGATGGGAGATGCTAACTACTCCATGTTAGTGGATGGGAGATGCTAGCTACTCCATGTTAGTGGATGGGAGATGCTAACTACTCCATGTTAGTGGATGGGAGATGCTAGCTACTCCATGTTAGTGGATGGAAGATGCTAACTACTCCATGTTAGTGGATGGGAGATGCTAACGACTCCATGTTAGTGGATGGGAGATGCTAACAACTCAATGTTAGTGGATGGGAGATGCTAACAGCTCCATGTTAGCGGATGGGAGATGCTAACAGCTCCATGTTAGTGGATAGTAGATGCTAACAGCTACATGTTAGTGGATGGGAGATACTAACAGCTCCATGTTAGTGGATAGTAGATACTAACAGCTACATGTTAGTGGATGACAGACGCTAACAGCTACATCTTAGACAAAGGGAGATGCTAACAACTTGCATGTTCCTGGGTGGACGTCTCAGTCGCAGGCCGGCGGGGAGGCTCGGTCCCGACCAATGCCGCTTGCGGCTTTAATTAGGGACCGAGCCCCGGAGGGCAAGGTGGCCGCAGGCCACCTTGCCCGTAGGGCAAGGTCTCTATTGTTTTTCGTTCGTTTGTCGTTCTCGTTCTCCTCCTCTATTATTATACTAACGCCCAAATAAACACCAATTTGACCCCCTAAACATGCACGAAAACTCACCAAATTTGGCACACACATCCGGATCGGCGAAAAATTCGATAAAATGGAAAAAAAAAACAGCATCTGCTCTATAGCGCCACCTAGATCCCGAAAAACGTCTAAAACAGACGCTACGGCCCGCAGGAATGTCGTAGAGAGATCAAACCAACACTCACGCGTTCGTCTCATCAAGATCTACATTTCACGTGCTCACACCCCTGACCTAAATCCAACAGGAAGTCCGCTATTTCCCTTTCAAAGTAAAATTTTGATCAAAATCACTCCTCACGAAAAAATTATCTCCTCCGAGACCGTTTGTCGCACAGACATAAGAGTCACACGACGTGAAAGAGGACAAATTTCTCTACAAAAGTTGTGAACAACTTTGTCAAAAGTCTGACGGTGTGGATTTTATTAGCGTACAAAGTTGGAAGTCTGAAATCCTGCCTTGCTCCGGCCCTCATCCGTTATAATGGGGAAAAAAGGAAAAAAGTCGCCTTTTTTCAGCACCTCAAACAAGTGGCGACTTCGGCTAAACCGTGACTCCTATCAACAAACCGAGCACATGGAAAGTTCCAGCAGGTTCTCCCGAACAAGATGATGTAACATAAGTGGGGAAAATATCATGTTATATGTATGTTTTCACAGGTAAGAAAAGGTGTGCGCTCTGCATTTTTTTTGTTCTCAGTTATAATGGAGCCGGATGGGGAAAAATCTCACGCTTCTCACAAACTGAGGCCTCTGCGGTCCAAACTAAACGTCTGACTGCTCTGAAAGCCTCACCAACTGAAAGACAACAAATTTTCCAATCAAACGTGATATTTTTTGTTCAGTTTTGCCAAACAGCAAAGGAACAAAGGACCAGTTGTTTCCCCAAAAAAGACTTTTATTTTCTCCTCTCTCCACTCTAACTGAAATGACCATATATGGGCATGCATTGCAGTTACACAGCTGACAGCAGCTGTCAATCAAACTCTGCCACTGATTGCCTTCATTCAGTGACTCAGGAAAGCAGATGGCAAAAGCTAACTACTCCTTGTTAATGGATGGGAGATGCTAACGACTCCATGTTAGTGGATGGAACATGCTAACAACTCCATGTTAGTGGATGGGAGATGCTAACTACTCCATGTTAGTGGATGGGACATGCTAACTACTCCATGTTAGTGGATGGGAGATGCTAGCTACTCCATGTTAGTGGATGGGAGATGCTAACAGCTCCATGTTAGTGGATGGGAGATGCTAACAACTCCATGTAAGTGGACGGCAGACGCTAACTACTCCATGTTAGTGGATGGGACATGCTAACTACTCAATGTTAGTGGATGGGACATGCTAACTACTCCATGTTAGTGGATGGGACATGCTAACAACTCATTGTTAGTGGATGGGAGATGCTAACTACTCCATGTTAGCGGATGGGAGATGCTAACTACTCCATGTTAGCGGATGGAAGATGCTAACAGCTCCATGTTAGTGGATGGGAGATGCTAACAACTCCATGTAAGTGGATGACTGATGCCACCAGCTCCATGTTAATGGATGGAACATGCTAACAACTCAATGTTAGTGGATGGGAGACGCTAACTACTCCATGTTAGTGGATGGGAGATGCTAACTACTCCATGTCAGTGGATGGGAGATGCTAACAGCTCCATGTTAGTGGATAGGAGATGCTAACTACTCCATGTTAGTGGATGGGAGATGGTAACTACTCCATGTTAGTGGATGGGAGCTGCTCACAACTCCATGTTAGTTAATGACAGATACTCACAACTCCATGTTAGTGGATGACAGAAGCTAACAACTGCATGTTCGTGGATGGGAGATGCTAACTACTCCATGTTAGTGGATGGCAGATGCTAACAATTCCATGTTAGTGGATGGGAGATGCTAACAACTCCATGTTAGTTGATGACAGATGCTAACAGCTACTTGTTAGTGGATGGGACATGCTAACAACTCTATGCTAGTGGATGACAGATGCTAACAGCTACATGTTAGTGGGTGGCAGATGCTAACAATTCCATGTTAGTGGATGGGAGATGCTAACAACTCCATGTTAGTTGATGACAGATGCTAACAGCTACTTGTTAGTGGATGGGACATGCTAACAACTCTATGCTAGTGGATGACAGATGCTAACAGCTACATGTTAGTGGGTGGACGTCTCAGTCGCCGGCCGGCGGGGAGGCTCGGTCCCGACCAATGCCGCTTGCGGCTTTAATTATTATACTGACCTACCAAGTAAACGCAAATTTGACCCCCTAAACATGCACGAAAACTCACCAAATTTGGCACGCACATCATGACCGGCGAAAAATTTTATAAAATGGAAAAAAAAGCAACATCTGCTCTCTAGCGCCACCTAGATCCCAAAAAACGTCTAAAACAGTCGCTACGGCCGGCAGGAATGTCGTAGCGAGATCAAACCAACACTCACGCGTTCGTCTCATCGAGATCTACATTTCACGCGCTGACACCCCTGACCTAAATCCAACAGGAAGTCCGCTTTTTCCCTTTCAAAGTAAAATTTTGCTCAAAATCACTCCTCACGAAAAAATTATCTCCTCCAAGACCGTTTGTCGTACAGAAATAAGAGTCACGCGACGTGAAAGAGGACAAATTTCTCTACAAAAGTTGTGAACAACTTTGTCAAAAGTCTAACGGTGTGGATTTTATTAGCGTTCAAAATTGGAAGTCTGAAATCCTGCCTTTCTCCGGCCCTCATCCGTTATAATGGGGAAAAAAGGAAAAAAGTCGCCTTTTTTCAGCACCTCGAACAAGTGGCGACTGCGGCTAAACCGTAACTCCTATCAACAAACCGAGCACACGCAAAGTTCCAGCAGGTTCTCCCGAACAAGATGATGTAACATAAGTGGGGAAAATATCATGTTATATGTATGTTTTCACAGGTAAGAAAAGGTGTGCGCTCTGCATTTTTTTTGCTCTCAGGTATAATGGAGCCGGATGGGGAAAAATCTCGCGCTTCTCACAAACTGAGGCCTCTACAGTCCAAACTAAAAGTCTGACTGCTCTGAAAGCCTCACCAACTGAAAGACAACAAATTTTCCTATCAAACGTGATATTTTTTGTTCAGTTTTGCCAAACAGCAAAGGAACAAGGAGCAGTTGTTTCCCCAAAAAAGACTTTTATTTTCTCCTCTCTCCACTCTAACTCACATTACCATATATGGGCATGCATTGCAGTTACACAGCTGACAGCAGCTGTCAATCAAACTCTGCCACTGATTGCCTTCATTCAGTGACTCTCAAAAGCAGATGGGAGAAGCTAACTACTCCATGTTAGTGGATGGAACATGCTAACAACTCCATGTTAGTGGATGACTGATGCCACCAGCTCCATGTTAATGGATGGAACATGCTAAGAACTCCATGTTAGTGGATGGGAGATGCTAACTACTTCATGTTAGTGGATGGGAGATGTTAACAGCTCCATGTTAGTGGATGGGAGATGCTAACTACTCCATGTTAGTGGATGCAAGATGCTAACTACTCCATGTTAGTTGATGGGAGATGCTAACAGCTTGATGTTAGTGGATGGGAGATGCTAACTACTCCATGTTAGTGGATGCAAGATGCTAACAGCTCCATGTTAGTGGATGGGAGATGTTAACTACTCCATGTTAGTGGATGGGGGATGCTAACTACTCCATGTTAGTGGATGGGAGATGCTAACTACTCCATGTTGGTGGATGGGAGATGCTAACTACTCCATGTTAGTGGATGCAAGATGCTAACTACTCCATGTTAATTGATGGCAGATGCTAACAGCTTGATGTTAGTGGATGGGAGATGCTAACTACTCCATGTTAGTGGATGGGAGATGCTAACTACTCCATGTTAGTGGATGGGACATGCTAACAACTCAATGTTAGTGGATGGGAGATGCTAACAGCTCCATGTTAGTGGGTGGAAGATGCTAACAGCTACATGTTAGTGGATGGGACATGCTAACTACTCCATGTTAGTGGATGGGAGATGCTAACAACTCAATGTTAGTGGATGGGAGATGCTAACAGCTCCATGTTAGTGGGTGGAAGATGCTAACAGCTACATGTTAGTGGATGGGACATGCTAACTACTCCATGTTAGTGGATGGGAGATGCTAACTACTCCATGTTAGTGGATGGGAGATGCTAACTACTCCATGTTAGTGGATGGGAGATGCTAACTACTCCATGTTAGTGGATGGGACATGCTAACTACTCCATGTTAGTGGATGGGAGATGCTAACAACTCCATGTTAGTGGATGGGAGATGCTAACTACTCCATGTTAGTGGATGGGAGATGCTAACTACTCAATGTTAGTGGATGACAGATGCTAACAGCTACTTGTTAGTGGATGGGACATGCTAACAACTCTATGCTAGTGGATGACAGATGCTAACAGCTACATGTCAGTGGGTGGACGTCCCAGTCGCTGGCCGGCGGGGAGGCTCGGTCCCGACCAATGCCGCTTGCGGCTTTAATTATTATTATACATACCGTGTGTTCGACGGCAAATTTGACCCCCTAAACATGCTCAAAAACTCACCAAAAGTGGCAGGCACATGCAGACTGGCAAAAAATTTTATCCAATTGAAAAATTAACCCCTTAACTCCATCCGCTCTCTAGCGCCACCTAGAAACGTGAAAAAAGCCCACCGTAACTCGCAGGAATGTCGCAGAGAGATCAAACCAACTCTCATGCGTTCGTCTCCTTGAGATCTACAAAAAAGGATCTGATATTTTTATGCTAAATCCAACAGGAAGTTTGCTATTTCAAGTTATATGTCAAATTTTGATGAAAATCAGCCGAAAATGACTCCTCCTTTAAAAATTATCTGTGCCGAGACCGCTTGTCGTGGAGACGTCAGAGCAGTGCCAAATAAAAGAGGACAAGTTTCTCTCACAAAGTTGTTAAAAACTTTTTCAAAAGTCTCAGGGTGTGGATTTTATTAACCCTTAAAGTTTGAAGTCTGAAAATGCACTTGCAACACTACAATGGACAGTGTGACCCGCACGAATGTCGCAGAGAAATAAAATTGACATGGATGAATTCGTCTCATCGAGATCTACAATTTACCAAGAGACATACCTATACCTAAATCCAACAGGAAGTCCGTTATTTCCTGTCAAATCAAATGTGCCTGAAAATACTCCTCACCCCAAAACCAAGACAATGTATTGTTTGTCTTTCAGAATGTCGTACAGAGAAAAGAAACATATGCACGCGTTCGTCTCATCGAGATCTACAACTTTCTCACTCGTGCCTATGACCTAAATGCAACAGGAAGTCCGTCATTCACACTTTCTGCTCAAAATTTTGCTCAAATTTTGCTCAAAAATCTCACCTTCTTCATCAATTAAGCCTTCCGTTTCAAAACTATAAGTCTGACTGCTCTGAAAAGCTCTACAGTGAAAGACAACTAAATTGCCTATCACTTTCTGACATTGTTTGCTCACTTTGGTCCACGGAAATGCATTTCCCCAGCTGTTTTGACCAAAGAGAAACTGTGTGTCTGCCGAGTCACACTCTAACATCATGTGACCTACTTAAGCCATATATGGGCATAGGCTGATCTGGGACCAGCTGTAAAACATTCTGCATGTTGTACCTGCTTTTCACAGTAGATGGCGCTCCGTGACCACAAATCACACATGACTGAAGCAACAGTGCCCCTGCAGCAGCAAGCCACTGAGGAAGCAACACTTGAAACACATTGGAATGGTCCAAACAGCTGTCACCCTGCAGAAATATCACCTGACACACATTATACACCTGAAATCAGTCTTTAATAGGTGGATAAATGATGGATGGATGGATGAATGCATGGATAGATTGATGCACAGACAGACAATGGTATGGAATGATACTATTCTGACACTCAAATTGATATATTGGTGGAGCACACATGACTATCAAAATAAAAGCCTCAGACCCCCACAAACTAAAAGTCACATTTTTGCAGAAAATGACATTTTTAACAAAACAGTTTCATAATTTCGGGGTAAACAGTGTTAGTGGAAGCCTGTATTATGTTTCTAAAATAGAAGGTCATAATTCCTTCAAAATAAAAGCCCATTTACAGCACAATGAGGTCAAGTCATGTAAATGGATGGTTGTGAAGGAGCAAGATGGATATATTGGTGTTTGCTAAAGTGGAGCACACACGATCAAAATAAAAGCCTCACACCCCTTCAAAATAAAAGTCACTTTTTTTAAAAAATGACATTTTTAACAAAGCAGCTTCCTAATTTCAGGTTAAACAGTATTAGTGGAAGCATGTACTACGTTTCCAAAATACAAGGTCAAAATTCCTTCAAAATAAAAGCCCATTTACAACAAAATGAGATCAAGTCATGAAAATCGATGTTATAGAGGAGCAAGATGGATATACTGGTGTTTGCTAAAGTGGAGCACACATGACTATCAAAATAAAAGCCTCACACCCCTTCAAAATAAAAGTCACTTTTTTTTTTTAAATGACATTTTTAACAAAACAGCTTCATAATTTCAGGGTAAACAGTATTAGTGGAAGCATGTACTATGTTTCCAAAATATTAGGTCAAAATTCCTTCAAAATAAAAGCCCATTTACAACAAAATGAGATCAAGTCATGAAAATCGATGTTATTGAGGAGCAAGATGGATATATTGGTGTTTGCTAAACTGGAGCACACATGACTGTCAAAATAAAAGCCTCACACCCCTTCAAAACAAAAGTCACTTTTTTGCAAGAAATGACATTTTTAAAAAAGCAGCTTCCTAATTTCAAGGTAAACAGTGTTAGTGGAAGCATGTACTACGTTTCCAAAATGAAAGCCCAAAATCCCTTCAAAATAAAAGGCCATTTACAACAGGAAATGAGGTCAAGTCATGAAAATGGTTGTTTATGGAGGAGCAAGGTTCCCAGTGACCTGGACTTCAGTCATCAAGGTGCAAGGACGGCCTCAGTGGGGCCACCTTGCCAGAGGGCGAGGTCCCGTCCAATGCCGCTTGCGGCTTTAATTCCACTTGCCGTCAGTTTTACGTTGCGTTGGCTCTTGAACGCCTCCTCCTGCTGACGTGATCGGGCATCGGCGCGCTGGTCTCGTCAGTTCGAGGTTGTCCACGTTCAAGGTAAGTTGGGTTCCCCTGCGCTCTGTACTTGTTACTGTTAAAATGATGCGGCTATGGTAACTAATAGTATAGCATTACATCTTTCTGACTCTTCTGCAGGGGACTGTGTTTGTACCCGACTGTAAAGCCATCGTGACTGACCAGCTCTTTCATTCATTGCCACTGCAGGAAGCAATAAACGGCCGTTGTGGGGCGAAATCCCTACAATCGTCTCTGTCCTCGTTATTAAAGACAATAAAAACACAACGCAGAGTCAAAGGACAGAACTGAACCTGCCAGCACCAGCAGCTGGCATGGTTGCACCTGCTCCCTTGCCTCCGTCTTTCTGTCCTCCGGGGGGCCGGGGGCCTTCCTCTGCTTGCGGGGGCGGCTGGGGGTCTGGCTCTCTCTTTGGGTTGGCGCCGGCATCAGCCTGGGGACAAGTTAAGAGGGAGGGAGAGGAGGTTTTTTTTTTTTTTTTTTTGTCAGGGTGCGCCCCTGGTGTGGTGGGGGTCCGGTGGTGCAGGGGGTCGGTCGCTGGGGCATCCAGTGCATTTCCCTGGTCCCTCACCTTGGCGGCTCCTCCGCGGGTCGGTCGGCCTGTGACGTCACCTGGGCGGCTTTGGGTTCGGTGGACCGGGCTCAGCATCTTGGTCCAATTCGGGAGTGGGGGTCCTACCGGGGGTTGTTCTGTCTCCCGGGGGTCTCTCCTGGACCTCTTGCTCTCTGTGCCTGGGCTCATGCCTTGCTGGGGGACAGTCGCCACGTCCCATCCTCTGGTGGTCCTGGTCAGGCGGGCTGGACCCGCACAGGCCTCACCTCATACATGACAAACACAGTCACTTTATGCACATACTACATGCTGCACGTCAATTTTAATGCATCACACCTGGGGGGAGGAGGGGAAAGGTTCCCTGTTTTTAATGCACCACATTCACTCATCCATAACCTGGGTTGGGGGTTTGGGGGGGGCGGGGGCTTTGCCTGGCTGGGTAAGTTTCAGGACAAGAATGCCCTGGAGCCCTCGGCTGCCCCCCCCCCCCCCCCCCCCCCCCCAACTCCTCCGCCCAATTTTAATGCACCACATTGCACTTTTTAATCACAACTCACATGGTAGGGAGAATGTAGCTCGCTAAGAACCGGGTCACATATTAATAGGTAGGGAAGGTGAACAACAAACCAATATGGTTTGGCTCGTGGGGTCCAGCCCCCCCTCCCTGGCCGGACCACAAGATCAAATCTGGCTTCACTCTGGGTCGCGGGCTGCTCCTTGGTGGGGCAGGGGTTCCTGGGCGCATGGGGGAGAGGGGATGCTGGATGGGACTCCGGGGGGCGGGGGATCTCTGGCGGCCCTTTGCTTCGGGTTGGGCTGGGGTGTTGGGGTCGGCCCGCTGGCCCCGGGTACCTGTGGTGCAGATGCAGGTCGACCCTGTGGGGTGTGCTTGTCTGAGGTGGGACCAGGGGGGGGCCTGGGTGTCCTGGCAGCGGGCCTGCTGTGCCTTCTGGGCCCCCGCCGTGTGTGGGGTGCACCCTCCTTTTTTTTTTTTCTTTTGGCGGGGGGTGGTGGTGGGGGGGATTTTATCTGGGCGTGTCCTTGGTCTCCAGCGCTGCCCCGACTGGGTCCTGGTGGCGTTGCCTCCTGGCCCTCCTGGGGGCGCTGGGGCCTAGAGACATGACCAGCATTAGGGTGGGTTTCCCCCAGGCTGGTGTCGCTGCTGCTCATTGGGTGTTGCCTGGGCCCCCGGCTGCCCCCGTGGGTTCTGGTTGGCCTCTGGCACTCCGGGGACGGGACGGATAGGTGATGGTGGGAGTTGGGGGTGTTGGGGGTGGTGGGGCGCGGCGGGCTCGCCCTGTTTCCTTGCCTCCCTTGGGGGGGGGGGGGGGGGGGGGGGGGGGGGGGGGGGTGCCCGCTGGCCTCCGGGTCCCCGGGGTGGCAGCCTTTCTCGGTTTCCTCCCTGGGTCATGGGGCATGGCATTACGGGGGCTCCTGTGGTGTGGATTGGTGTCGGCTGGTGCGACCCCGCTGTGCCTGGTGCAGGATTCTGGGCCGTTTGGGTCACATCACATGCACGTCTATATTATCACTCCAGCCTCTGCTCAGACTCACTGTGCAGTGTAGAATCTGCCAGAACAAGCTGGTTGTCCCTCCTCACCGCCCAGACCCTGGTTAGTGTCCTCCATCATCTGTACCTTCAGCTCTATCATCTCCATCTAGTCAGTCCCCCCTCACCCTACTCCCCCCACCCTCACAACTCTTCACAACCCCCACGTGGTGTCACACTGCCCTCCATCACAGGTATGAGGTACTAGACCTCATACCTCCGTAGGGGCTGGTGACGGTCACTAAATTGCAAAAAGAATAAAATTGCAAAGAGATCTTGGAAGTTGACAGCAGGTGTTGTTTGACTTCGAGATGAATGCAGACAAAGAAATTTTATATTTAAAAAAAAAAAAAAAAAAAAGATGAATCTGCTTCTTGAATCAGCTGACCCTGAAAGGGCTGGTGGAAGACAGAAATCAGATCTGAACACACTTCTTCAAAATGAAATACTCGTAGAGACATTCAGAAAACAGTCTCCATGCTACAATGTCAGAACAATTACCAAATGTGGATTTACAGGAAGTCAATGGGACTTGTTTTGCCATAAAGGAGACCAGTGGGAGCGTCTGACACTGTCTGAAAATGTGAAAGCAATCAATTTGCTTTAGTTGCTAATCTAACTAAAGCACCATCCTCCAACTTGTCTTGAGAAAAACCATTGTTTCTTATTTTATTCAAAATAAATACTGAAACATTTTTTTTTAAAAATCCATGTCATGTCTGACTTGGACTCAAACACACTGCTCGAAAATAAAAGCCAATCAATCATTTATTAGGAAAGTGACAGAAGATCACTGCTACAGACAGAAAATCTTGAATAACACAAAGAAAATATGGTTTCAAAGGCAGAACAGATTCAGAACAACATGTAAATATAACAAGAAAAATCCTGAGGAATACACTGACTATACTGAATTACAAGGTAGATCAGATGCCAGGAAACAACAAAGCCCCTTTTACACCACGTTTACAATGAACATGAATTGATTTAGCATTTTTATTTCAGGAAAGTTTTGTGATTACATGGTAACATTTTGAGAATGATTTCTGTTTCAATGGAAATGACAGAAGGGCTGAAAATGGTGCAGTTAGCACGCCAGACCACTAGTAGGTGCTGTCTGTTGTTTTTATCCTGAAACCACACACAGAGAACAAGGCCCTATAAACATTAAAGCTCGGGTAGGCGATGTCCAAAAGCACTTTTTGTCATACTGAGTGAAATGCTCCTCGCCTCCTGGGAGAAGTCAATACATTATATGGACGGAAAAAGGTGCAGAAAAAATCTGACCACTGCAGCGGCCACAGGACAGTAAAAACTTCGACCAATCATATCGCGTGGACTGCTCTTAAGAAACCAATCAAATCCCTTCACCGTTCTACCAGCCCCCTGCGCGTTCATTTCAATGGCGTGCACTGGCCCTGGTTCAGTGCGCGCACGTTGCCAAGGCGCTCTCGGCTCGCGTGAAAAATAGAACGAAGCGGAGCGGGCGCACTGGGCTCCTATGCGCGTTGTGTGCAGCAGTCAGAAAGGTTAATAACATTGGAGGCGATCACAAACTCGCTGCGCGTGGCGCTTCTGCGTCCAGTGCGTTCGCTCCCGACGGGAGCTCCTCCAATGGGGTGGGAGCTGGGCGGAGCCTTGGGAGGATGCTACATTCGTGCGACATGCTAGTTTTCCAAGATCGCCGACCCTAGCTTTAAAGGGCAACTCCGGTTTTTTGACACCTGGACCTTATTTCTAGGTGTGTGCATGCTCATATACTCACTCAGACAAACATCGTGCAGCTCGGAGTCCTTCAGAAGTTATTTAGATCCAAACGATGTAGCCGCACTAGCGGGGGTGCCACAGCAATGGAGCGTTAGCGCGGGACATAATCTCTGCAAAGTCGCTCATTTCGGCTGTATTTTTCCTCCATCGGCGCTGGGTTGCCTTTCGGTCGGAAGGGGGGCCTCCGGCGGTGTCCCGCAGCCGGCGTGGAGCGCGCATCCGCCGGGGAGCAGAGATACGCTTCCTCCCGGCGAGGAGAGAGCTCCGGCCTCGGCGCGGCGGGCCGTCATGCGTCCCGCGGCCGGCCCGGAGCGCGCATCTGCCGGGGAGCGGAGATACGCATCCTCCCGGCGAGGAGAGACGTCCAGCGGCCGCGTGTGAGCCGTGCGTCTTCGCCGGTGTCCGGAGCCTCCATGGAGCAGCTGAGGGCCGTTTTCCAACTCGGCCCCTGGAGGTCAGACGCCGGGGCACCGTGACAGCCGAGGCCGACTCAAAGTGCCTCTCTGCTGGGGAGAGGAGCGCCGCAACGTTCCCATCCGAGCTAATTGTGGCTAAGTTAGCGAAAACTGTCAGCTCTTCAGCTGACCCACCTGAAGACGGTAGACGAGCTGACTTTATGATAACACTGGCGATGGATGAAGAAATACAGCCGAAATGAGCGATTTTGCAGAGATTATGTCCCACGCTAACGCTCCATTGCTGTGGCACCCCCGCTAGTGCGGCTACATCGTTTGGATCTAAATAACTTCTGAAGGACTCCGAGCTGCACGATGTTTATCTGAGTGAGTATATGAACATGCACACACCTATAAATAAGGTCCAGGTGTCAACAAACCGGAGTTGCCCTTTAGCAATGCATTCATCTGGACAGATCACCAAGTGGAATTGCCTTTTTTGGTGACTCCACTATAAAACTACCAAGTCCAGCAGAATAGAGACCGGGAGTCATGATGCTGGATGCAAACGTCGTAGATGAATGCAGTAGCAACATTTCAGAAAAGTTGAGTTTGCAGTTACCACAAATCAAAGTAAAATAAAATTACAACATGAATCAGGAAACTACAATAATATAATATAATACCACTACAATACTAAAATAATACTCTGTCACAAAACAAATGAATTGCCATGTGCCAACGTTGGGGATTTCCTGATCGGATCGGGATGATTTCTGCTTTTTCCAATGAATCTGTGATTGAAAACATCTGATCTATTTCCTGAAGTTGTTTGTTGTAAAGAACCATCTAAGAGTTCCACTACAGCAGCTTCAGCTACACAGCAGCGAACAAGTTATCTCAAAGAAGAAGAAGGTGAAAAAGAAGTCTGATGAAGCTCAATTCCAAAAAGAAATCTGATAAAAACATTGGGGCCAATAAATCTGATCAGGACATCCCAAAGTAAACCCATGGTGTCACGACATCAACCCATATGTCACATGTCAGAGGCTGGTTCTCTTCCCCTCTGTCACACAGACACACAGTACACAACAGACCAAAGCCACAGAGTCCAGAGATGAGAAGGAGGCCAAAAAATCCACTCTTCTCAATATAAATGTGAGAATGTTGTTTTGTTATTTCAGTGAGTACATGAGCCTCAATATGGTTGAAAGTCTTTTGACACATGTAGACCTTCAGGATGTCAGCAAACAAACAAGCCCTTGGATTGCTGTTGGAAGCGAGTCAATGCAGAAACAGGGAGAACATGCAAACTTCATGCAGAAAAGGACTGGAATCAAACTGGAGTCTGCAGGATGTGAGGTGTATGGGCAAACCGCTGCTTCACCATGGTGCCCTGGAGGTCACATCATGTCTCTGAAACAGAGCGACAGGAGAACAGTCTTTGTGATCACAGCAGCAGCACTGAGGACCGGTCCAACACTGTTTACTGCAAACAACACAGCTTCCTCTACAATCTGTTTATATTCTTTACTTACACATACAGAAGCTATTGATCCATGAAACCAGCTGATACTGATCAACTTGTCAAACTAGAGGCTTAAAAAACACAGAAGCCTGGGTGAGCTGCAGTTTATTCTTCTTCTGAACTTTTTTGTTTGATCCAAAATGTGTGTGAGAGAAAATATCTAGTCATGATTAACTGGATGGCGTTTCTTCGACCTCCAGTAGCACTGTGAGGAACCTGCGTGTTATATTTGGCCAGGATTCATCTTTCAGCTCCCTCAACAAACAAGACTACAGGACGGTTTTCCCCTCAAAAGTCTGTAAAATCAGAAACATGTTGACTCAGAGTGAAACTGATGATGGCTTAGTTACTTTCAGGTAAGACTATTGTAATTCCCTATCATCAGTGTCCTAACAACTTCTGAAAAAAAAAAAAAAAAAAAAAAAAATCCAGTGAGAGTTCTGACAGGAACCAGCAGGAGAGATCACATCACACCAATATTAGCTTCTCTTTATGTGTTTCCTGTTAAATCTAGAATATAATTTATAATCCTTCTTTTAACTTAATGGTCAAAGCTCAACAGCCAGACTCCACCATATTTTAAAGAGCTGTTCATTCCAAACTATTCAGCAGAACACTTGGTTCTCAGAGGGCTGGCCTGCTGGAGGTTCCTCGGTTCTCTAAAACTAAAACAGCAGGCAGAGATTTCAGTTTCACACTCTAAAAAGAAATGTCTAGACTCAACAAAGAAAATCAACGCAACAGTTTGCATTAGTCTTTTTAAGTTATGGCAACCTCATTAGAAATTACATTGAACCAACAAACTATATTGCTTTGGGTGAATTCATTTATTGTCATCAATCAAAGATGATTTTAAGTTCTGCTTACTTAATAAATGCAAGATTTTTAAGTTGATAACTCAACTTAAAAATCTATATTACTTTGTGTGAATTCATTTTTTGTCATCTGTCAAAAAAATGTTTAGGTACTGTTTACTTAATAAGTGCAAGATTTTTATGTTGATAACTCAAATAAATTGGCTGCCCACTTTTAAGTAGTTAAAATGGCCAGTTTTTGAATAACCTTTATAATGTGATTATTTGGGAATACAATACTGTCATAGCCAATGTGGACTGATTCTGCACAGACAGTCTCAGGTCTTTAATAACCCCAGAGGCAAATGGGAAGTGTTCTGTTGAACTCTATAAGTTTTAGAGTAGTAGCAGGAGCAGATTAAATGCTCAGTACTTCTCATTCCAGGTTTGACACGAAAAGTAACTAAACTTTAGATCAACTGAACAACAAGAACACAACCAATCACAACTACCAATAACACTATTAACATCAGAACGTCGAAATAAATCATGAAATCAGTGTTTAAATCTTGAATATCTCATCCCAAACTCCCATGATTCATTGCAACACTACCATCATCATTGTTAAATTCTTCAAAGAGCTCGCTTCCTTTATGCTGTGACCAACACTATCCATGCCGATGTGGTGTCCTGACCCCAACTATGAGAAATAAATTTTACTCGCCATGAAATGTTGCTTGTATCAAGGTTTTTCATCCTGCTAACCCGCTGTCCAACTGGTCCAGGCATGTTGTGTGGCGAGAGGGAACTTAAAATTGTGAAGTCAACATTGACAAAATTAAATTATCAAGCCAAGTTTGTTAAGTTATAACAACTTGAATTTTGTTTTAAACCCATCAACAATGCATTTTGAGTACAGATTGCAAGCAAAATGAAGTTGATGTAATTAGGAACATTTTTATTTATTCATAACTTGAAAAAAAATGTTTGAAACTTAGAAAGTTTATCAAAATCAACTAATTACAATTTTTTACTTGGATCCATGTATTAAATCAAGTGGTGTTAGAAGCTTCTCTGAGTTACTTTTACCAGCTCCCAGTTTCAGTTAGGGAGGCTGACACAGTCTCCACATTGAAGGCGAATCTAAAGACCTTTCTATTTAGTAAAATTTCAGTTACACCTGACTCAGGACACTCTGGATCATTTTTTAGTGAAGCTGCTCCAGGTTTAGACTGTGGGAGACCTTTACTGCACTCAGCTTCTTTCTTTTGATTCTACAAAAAGACTAAACCTCTGAGTCTGGTTCTGCAGACAGTCTCCTCTTTGCTGCTTTACACCAGGAGTAATTTGATGTCATGATATGAATGACTGAATGTTATTCACTTCATTCATTCATTTTCTGAGCCGCGGCAAACATATAGAGACAGACAACCATTCACTCTCACATTCACACCCAGTGGAAAGTTGGCATCACCAGGGAGGAAGCCGGAGTATCCAGAGGAACCACACACACAGGGAGAACATTCAAACTCCACACAGCAAGGCCAAGGGCCCTGGCAGGTATTTGAACCCAGGACCTCTTGCTGTGAGACAAGAGCTAATGATAATCACAGTCTAATAAAATATTGCTGATGTGTTTTAACTCACCTCACAAAATAACACAGGACGATTGAGGCTCCTCTGTCTGAAGAAGTTTCTCGATCAAATCAACGAGTTCTTTTTCCTGGTTTTTCTGCAGTTCTTTCTGTTCCTTCTCAGTGGTTTTTTGTTTCATTTCTTCATCATGTTTCATCAACAAGGAGCTGATTTCTTCTATATTGCCTTTCTTCACACACTTCACCAGGTCACTGATTTGCTCTCTGTGTTTTTTGGTCTTTTCCATTTCTTTGCGCTCTTTAAGAGCCATCAAAAGATCATATTTTTCATCTTTATCTTTCATGCTTTGTTGATGTTGTTGCTTCTGATACTCAAGATCCTTTTTGTATTTTTCTTTGAACTCATTAAAGTCTTCAGCTTTCTGCCTGGCTTTCTCTTCATAACTCATTCTGAGGTTTTTCAGTTCATCACTGAACTTATCTTTTAGTTCTTGTTGTTGTTTTTCGTGACATTTTCTGATTTTGCCATCTTCTTTTTTGATGTTTTCATATTCCTGTGTTAACTGAATGTATTCTGCCTGAAGTCGTTTCTCCCTCTGCTTTCTCTCTTCATCTTCTTTGCTTCGTTTCTCGTTCCACTGATCTCGCTCCCTCTCCCAGGCATCATGTTTCAGTTTCATCTCCATTCTGAGCTTATTTGCCTCAAATTCTGATTTAGCTTTGAATTCCTCCTGTGAAGCCAGTTTTTCTTCCCATGTCTTCTTCTCATCTCTATACTTCTGCTCTTCTTTTTCTCTCTTGTCTTGTTCTTTCTTCCTCTCTTCATGTTCTTTGGTGATCTGTTCTTTCATTTCTCTCAGTTTTTTGTCCTTCTTCAGCACCTCCTGTTTTATTTCTGTTTTTTGCTCCTCCATTTGTCTTCTCATTGCTTCCTTTTCTTCGTTGAGTTTTCTTTCAATGTCTTCTATCTTTTTCTGCATCTCTTCTTCTTTCTCTTTCAGGAGTCTCTTCATTTCTTTCTGGATGGCTGCTTCGGCTTCTTGCAGCAAATCATTAGTGAAGCACAAGCCGTTGTTTTCCTCCACCATGGCGTTGATCTTTGCCATCAGATCACTGACTTGAGTGTTTTTATCACTGCTATAGTTGTTAAACATGTGGTATCTGTCTCCACAGTCTCTGATCAACTTCTTGAAGGAATCATCACAATCGTCATGGATATATTCTTTAATGGTCCTTTTGTCATGTTCCAGTGAATCTCCTCGTGTGAAAAGAACGATGGTATATTTTTCAGAATTGCTACCAAAACTCTGCTTGATGAGTTTCAGGGTCTCCTTCTCTTCTGGGGTGAGTCGCCCAATTTGTAACACCAGTAAGAAGACGTGTGGTCCTGGAGCCAGAAGACTGACACATTTCACCAGCTCCTCATGAACTTCTTCATGGGACAAATTGGTGTCGAACAGTCCAGGAGTGTCGACCACAGCCACAGCACGACCGTCTACTTCACCCACTGCTTTCTGACAAAGTTTGGTGACGGATGTTTGGCTTGATTTGGCTTTAAACACCTCTTTTCCCAGGATGGTGTTTCCTGAGGAGCTCTTTCCATTGCCGGTCTTCCCCAGAAGAACAATTCGGAGACAGTCTGTCCTCGGCTTTTCTTCAACACCTGCAAAAGTTTCTGAGTTATATAAAAATACTTGCAGCTGTTATTTAGTGAATGGAAAAGAACAATTCAAACACATTCTGAACTCACCAGTCTTTCTGCTCTTCTGCAGTTCTTCTAGTTCAGCCTGCAGCTCGTTGTTTCTTGTGTCTTTTTGAATGATCTGATTAATTTGTCCAGACGCAAGTGTTTGTATTGTGAAAGTGTCAGATCTCCTCCCCACGACTTTCAGCAGCTCAGACACTTGGATCTTGTTGATGTTGACAATGACAAATCTTCCTCCACAGCTCTCACATAGTTTCTTCATGTCGTCGTCTTTTTTGACAAAGTTGACAACATCTGGATGTGAAGGATCTGAGTCCACAGTGAACAGAATCATGGTGAAGTCATTGACTCGAGAGCTGAAGGTCTTCTGGATGGTCTCTAACTCTCTCTTGTCTTCATCAGTGAGTGGACCCACAGGCAGGACCAGGATGAAGGCGTGGACACCTTCAGGATCACAGAGGGAGACACAGCTGAGAGCGTCCTCCATCACCTCCTCCTGAGGTCTTCCATACAAAGCAGGCAGCTCCACCACAGAGACCCACTGTCCACACACCTCTCCCTGGTTTCTGACACACTCTGAGGAGTTGGCAGCTGGTCCAAGCCTTCCTGGTCCCAGTATAGCATTGACTGCTGACGTCTTTCCAGCTTCTCTTCGACCAAACAACACCAGGTTCACAGGAGGTTTGGGTTTTCTTCTCACTGTTCCAACATCTGTTTCTTTATCTATGACCAGAAACTCTCCTCTGAGGGTGTTCACTATAGTTTCCATTTTCTGCATCAACTCTTGAAGGCCACGTTTGGAAGGATCCTTCCAGTCAGCAGTGAAGCTGTGAACCTTTTGCTGGCAGTCCTGGATGAGTCTGTCTACTGTGGGGTGACGACCTTCATCTTCGTGGGTCAGGACGACCATGGAGTGTTTGAAGACATCCTGACCAAACAGACTCAGGATGAACATCAGAGTTTTTCTGTCCTCTTCAGTGAATTCAGAGGGTTTCACTGGCAGCAGCAGAACATTTGGTCCTGGAGAACAGAGCTCCACACACCTCTTCATCTCCTTTCTCACTGCTTCCACTGGCAGATTAAAGACGTCTGGAGTTTTCACCACTGTCAAAGGTTTTCTGTCCCACTCTCCACTGACAGATTCACATGACTTTCCTCCAGAAAACCAGGATGAAGCTTTAAACTCTTGCTTCCCAGTGATGAGGTTTCCCAGTGATATTTTCTTGTCATCACTTTTTCCAAACAACACGATCCTGAGTCCATGTTCTGGAATGAAAACATGAATAAGACTGAAAATTAGATGAGGAAACACCTTTAAACATTGACAATGAAGGATATTTACAGATCTGACGTGAAGTCAGGGTTAATTGGAGGTGACTGTTTGCTGTCATTAACATCTGTTTAACAACAGGATTTCAAAACAGTTTAAACATTTGAAACGATGTGGAAGATCAGTGCTGTGGAAAGTAATTAAATAAGTTCCAAGGTAATGCTGGAGTGCATGCACACATTGTAATATCAGTGCTGGAAATATGTTTCATATCTTATAATTTAACATTATGATACGAACAAGTCTTGAAAAACCATTAATGATAAAACAAGCCATATGTTCCTCTTTCCAGTTGTGAATTCACCAAACTTGCACAGAGACCCAAAAACAGGCTGATATGAACACTTAAAGGTCTAATGGACGAGGTTTTGGCCAATGAATGGCGTGATGCGAGTGTCAACTATTGGTCCTCCAACATGTCAATCATGCTGGAGGAATGCTTGCGTAACGCCGTCAAGCGGCTCGTAGGAGCAGCAGAGCAGGTAGGATGGTCTGGCACATGTGAGTTTTTCAAAAAGCGAGTAACAGACATTTGGCTTCGACTTTTTCGAGAAAATCGTCCGTTATACCTTCAAGGAACAAACAACAGCAGGAGCTTCAACATTATCAGTATCCCAGATAAGATCTACATTATATAAAGTGTCTTATTCTGCTGTTCTTTGACCTTTGTCAGTAACATTTAGAACAGGAAAAAACCTCAAACCCTCTGAGACAAGCTGGAACTATCAGTCATTATAAATATCTGATCATGTGTTGCTCAATCACTCACTCTGTATCAATGTTTTCCTCCACTTACTGTTTCCTTCCACAGGATCCTGGTTGGAGCTGGTAGAAACTCCATCTCTCTTCAAACCTTCGGGACCAGAAGATAAATCTGAACGTGCAACTCTGGAAACATCTTGTGTTACATGCTCTCCATTGTTCTCCTTCATCAGGTCCCTCATGCACGTCAGCAGGTGTTGTTGGAAGTTTTTGTTCCACAACTGTTTGACTCTGCATTTCTTTATCAAGTCTCTCAATGAGGGGAAAGTTTTCGCAGACTGTGACAACCTCTTCCCTTCAGCTGCTGATATCAGTAAGACTGAATGAGTCCATGGCTGCTCACTGAAGTTCTCCAGGATGAACTGAAGCCTCTGACTGTTCTGCTCAGTGAAGACTTCAGGCTGAATAACCAGCAGGAACAGATGAGGTCCAGGAGCAGAGAGACTCACACAACGTTCAACATGTTCTGTCAGTTCTGTCAGAGAGATGTTTGGTTGTAAGAGGTTTGGAGTGTTGATAAGAGTGACTCTTTTGTCCTTCGACTCCCTGCTGACAAGAACACATTGATCCAGTTCTTCCTCTGTGTTGAATGCGTTCGTTCCCAGAATGAAGTTTCCCACTGAGCTCCTCTCAGACCAGCTGTTCCCCAACAGAACCAGCCTCAGCTCCGACACTGGAAAGAAAGATTTAAAGTTGTTTCATGTCTTTTACAGGAGCTTTATGATGAAATCAGACAGTTCTTATCCTGAATCAGTGTTTATGACAGCAGTCAGAGCAAAATACAGGAAAATTGATCCCTCTTCAAGGAGATCATTCAAGAGTCCTGCTGCTTTGATGTCATTAAAGGTGCTCGTTTTATGCGAAACACCGACCCCTGAAGGCCTTTGGTGTACATGCAGTACTGTACGTACACAGAAGAGGGGAACTCCTTCCTCGCTCTTTTAGTAGCACACGAGTAAAATGTAAGTTTCTTTTGCCTGGTGGAGTCTGTGCTGGAGCTGTGGCAGTGCTAGAAGCCAGTCTTTTCTTACTTTATGGAAGCTCCATCCTCAGTATTGCTCAGTTGTTTCTGCTAAGCATCTGGCAGAGTAATGGCGGACAAAACGAAACTTAAGGATATCAGACCAGCGGGAGCGCGCATTACGTCAGGCTCAGAGCGATTCGTACCCGAATCACTCATATTGCTGTGCCTTCAGTGCCCTGCACAGGAAGATAGGAGCGACTGCAATCTTGCAGAAATAGCTCTTGCTGCCCATCAGGCAAAGGTGAAAACGTGTGTGGGTGTGAATAATTGATAATTTAATATTTAAAACTGCGCTGTGCTCCTTCAAAAACAAATGCTTTAATGTAAAACACACCTCACCTGAGTTTGAGGTATAAACAATATTTCTTTAGGTATATCTCTGTGGTAACCGTGTAACTTGTGTTGTTTGTGTTGTGTGTTATAGATCTAAACTGAAGCACAGACGGGCTGTAATCTGATTACTTTTTTCAAGTAATGAGTAAAGTAAGGGACTAAAATTGCAAATAAAGTAATTAGATTACTGTTACTTTCCTGAAAGCAGAGGTGTAGTGATGAACAGACACCGCTGAGCAGGAGAGAGCAGGAAGTACTGACTTTACTTTGAGTTCAACTCAGTAAAAAATGAAAAAAAACAACAACTGCTGTACAGAGCACGCAGAGCGCACGTAAAGAAAGCTTTCATCTGCATCGAAAAACTTCACCTTGAACCTGAGCAAGCACCGTGCACGCCAGCATGGGAAACTCAGTGAGGAACTTGAGGATAAAACCATTAACATGTCCGTTGTGGAGACCAACCCCCACCAGAGGGGGGTGGAGGTGATTGGGTAGGTATGTATTTGAGGAGAGAGTGTGGTGTCCTGTGTGTGTGTGTGTGTGTGTGTGTGTGTGTGGAAGGGGGGGGGGGGGTCTGTGTCTGGGTTCTTCTGCTGCCCCCTTTCCTACTAATTGCCAAAAGTATCTTCAGTCAGTGTCTGTCCTTATGTAACACTGTTTCAGGTATCTCACCGAGATATAACACAATAAAAGAGAAGTCTCACTCCACACCGTGACATGGAATGGTTTGCCATTGAGGTTCTACACTGTCCCCAACAGAAGCTCTTTCTCTGGAAGCCTGTTTGCATCCCAGTTATTTTAGCGGCAATAAAAAATTTCATTACATTACATTACATTACCCACACTCTGTCAGTGATCTTGAGTTTTCAGTGGTTTCTTGTGTCTCACACACTTCCATCCATGTCTCCTCTGAGATTTGTGTTTCTGACTCTTTCTCTCACTTTGGTTTGACAGATATCAGAGAGTGATTTTTAGAGGCTTGTATGTTTCATATATTTTTGAGACCAAGGGCGAATCCCAATTCTCTGCTTAATCCTCAATCTTACTCCTCATTCCTCAAAATGCGCGCTCCCGTGAAGTTAAGTGCTGTCCCATTCCTAAACAAGTTGAGGAAAGGAGCGAGACTAAGGAGCGTTATCTCCCTTAATTTTGAGATTCTACGAGACCTACCTTGGAGTTAAGGAGAATCCAGAATGCTTGTTAAATAGTTCGTTCTGCTGTGATTTTATTAATAAAAAATTGTGTATATTACTTTGGGAGTAATTGTATTAACTTTCTATCACAGATAATATTTACAAAGGCTATTAGAAAGAAATCGAGACAATTCATTTGAATGCATTTATTAACAAGGTCACACAGCAAAATGTTCAACATTTCTAATGCAGGGCGCATTACTTACAGTTATAAAGGGCGTTGTTATTGATCATTGACTGAAATTATTACTGCTGCCAGCCCCCCACCGCGCTAAATTCTGCAGCGCCTTGACAACGGAGAGGGAAAAAAACAAACAAAAAAAAAAACAGCGCTCCACGCTTGTGCGCTCTCTTTTTCCTTCGGATGGTCCAAAAAAGCGTCGCGCTAGCCGCTAGCCCCCTCCCGACGGTCCAAAAACTCCCCGCCGCACGCTCCCCCCTGGCCAAACTTTTTTCTTGCAGGAAACTGCACTTCTAGCTTTCTTCTACCCTCTTGCGCAGTGCTGCCCCCTGTGGTCCAAGGACGTAACTGTCTTTAAGGGTTGTCCCATTTCCAAGTGACTTTACATTCCTTAACACTTGTTTTTAGGAGGCACTTAATTTGAGATTGAGGATCAAGGTTGAGGAGTGAGGATTAAGCAGAGAATTGGGATTGGGCCCAACTTTTTATTATCCTTTTTTTGCATATGCATTATTAAAAATCAAAATCACATTGTTTTTTTTCTCTTTGATTTGCAGTTTTTTTTTTTATTATAGACGTCTCTAACTCCTGCTATAAAAGTCATGCTTTTCCAGTTCAAATGTGTCTGATATTGACTTGTAACTCTGAAATATATTGCTTGAGGTGAGTGAATATTGTTCTGGATCATATGCTATCCAGTCCCATATCTTTGCCTGTTTCTCCATTTGCAACTTCCTCGATATCTTGAACCACAGTTATAGGGTGAACACAGTCTATTGATTCATGATCTTCGTATCTTTGAGCTTGACTTTTATTGCCTAATACAGATTGTACTGGGGTGCCTATCTATGTAGTTTCAAATGATTTTCATTTAGCCTGATAGTTTGGAGAGCACCAGTATACTAAAGCATAATAGTAATCCTGTAGACATGGTAAGGCTCTCCCTCCCTCCCTCCCTCCCTCCTCTTTCTTCAGCTGTAAAATTTTAAACTGCATCCTCCATCTTCTGCTGTGCCAAATGAACCTTAAAATTCATCAAATTGTTTTTGTGGGACCTCATCTGTTTTTCTGAAAGATGATGACGCTGAATTAACAAACTGGCAGACACAATTGTGGACGAGTTTGAAGAAAAGCAAATTTTCTGGTTATTTAGTTCCTGCTGGCTCAGACTGAAACACCACCACACACTACTGTTTCCAAGTAGCCTGACCAACACTGCATCAGAGTGAGTGCTCCTGTTTCTCTGACTGTAAAATATTCCTGTCAGTTCCTCCAAAGTCAGACTTTAAATGAGCTCTGCTGCAGCGCCTCTTACTGGTCTGAAGGCTGTACTCACTGTCAGGTGGAATGAAAGGAAAGCTCCTGCTGCGCTTCAGTGGAGGATCTGAACCTGGAACAAGACAGAAATCAAACATTAACATATGTTTCACTTAATAACTTGTGTATTTGAGAAAATAAATTCTTGATAAAAAAACTAAATTTCAGTGAAATCTTTAAAGGGGCTGTATCATGCAAAATTCACTTTTTGTATGTTTTAACCTTGTTGTATAGTTATGTACTCACCAAAAACACCCCCAAAGTGTTTTTTTTCCTTCGAGCTTTCCTCGTATTTCTGCTGCTCAGAGAGGCAGCCCCTCCCACACAGTGAAAACGCTCTGTTTCCCACGTTGACGTCACACGGTGAAGATGGCTCCTCTGAGCCCCCTTCCCGCAGGCCCTCGGCAATCAGCGTTGCTGCTTTTTGTAACTCCGATTACAGAGATAAACTTTAACCATCGTCTGAAAGCAACAGTCAAGCAAGAGCAAGAGTCTGAAGAGTCTGAAGGGTCTGAAGGGTCTGCGCTTGGTGAGTTTCTCACAGGAAAAGACGTTTTCGTGTGTCTTTGCCTGTAGAGAAGCTAGAGCTAAAGAGCTAAAGCTAGCCAGCGTATTTGTTTTGAAGCGCTGATTGGTTGAAGTAGCTGTCAGTCAAAGTCCACAGGGGGAGAGGTGGGATTTTCAGTGAAACAGAGCGTTTTCTCTTCCGGGTTTCAGAATTAGCCCCAGAAAATCTTTTATTTCACACAAAATTACTATAATTTAGCGCCAAAAATAAACTATTACCATGTTAGTGTCATTTCTAGGGTTTGGACTAGCTAAAAAAGCATGATACAGCCCCTTTAAAACTTTAAAGAACTTTTTCTCTTCACCTCCTGCAGGTTGTTTAAAGACTTTTCATTTGAAGATGAAAAAGATCCTGACTGTCAAAAGTTCCCAAAGACATTTTCAAACAAGAGAAATAATAATATTTCCACTTTCAGATGTCAGCATAGGAAGAAGAGATCAGAGCTTCAAGTTTTGTGGATTACCAGCAGAACCTGAAATCATTCAGAACCTCTCTGGAATCAGTTGGTGGATTATGACACCTGAGCAACAGGTCTTGTGGTTACAGACTTTTAAGAAACAGACTCAAATTGGTTTTATTGAAGAAAGCTCTGATGATTCCAACTCTTCAAACTCTGCTTCTTTAGATATTCCATGTTTCACTGTTTTCACTTTCTACTTTGAAATGAGTTGTTAGCTCCTGTGTAGCTGAAGCTGCTGCAGTCGAGCTGCTTCATGGACATTTACAGAAAACTGCTCCGTTCATGGAGGCTGCTGAAGGAAAAAGAGGGGCTGAGATGATCGGATCAAAATGCAGATTAATTGCAAAATATGAAAAACTTATATATGATAAGTACATGTGTGAAGTGTTTTTGGTGGCGGAGGACTGAAGTTTTCAAAATAGTTGAAGTTGAAACAAAACTCACCATGTCCTTTATTCGCCATCGTGTCTCCAGAAAACATGTGAGACTAATGGAGCTGCAGAGAAGAAAAAATACATCAGAACTTCTGACAATAACTATTGTTTGAATAAAAAAGCAAAGCGGAGATCCAGTGTGAGGATGCTGCATCATGCTGAAGACATGGCAGTTAAAATGCCCGACCACAGGGTGTCAGTGGGGCTGCAACAATAAGTTGACATACCGAATTGGCCCGAATATAAGACGACCCCTATTTTTCAAAGATCATTTTGTGGAAAAAAAAAATGCTGAAGACAATAAGGTCACTCATAAAACAACTTTTTATTATACAATTATTATAAACTCAAAAACTCACAACTGAGATAACATTTCACGAGATATGAAATGAAAAAATATTACTACAGTACTGAATAAAAAATATATTCTCTTTCTCAAAATCAGAAACAATAGTCCATGGGTCACAAAGGGGCTGCAAAATGCCTGTAAAAAGAAAAACTTATTATACAGGCAATTCTTAAAGCATCGAACTATAGAGGCAGAGGAAAAGTATAAAAAATATAAAAATAAATTAACTAACATCATGAGGACAAATAAGAAAGAATATTATAATAAATTATTGGAGAGAAATAGAAACAATATTAAAGGCATGTGGAATGTTCTAAATGGCATTGTGAGAAGTAGATCTCAAACTATAAATTACCCAGAGTACTATATAACAAGACCATTAACAATATGGAGGATGTGGTGAATGGTTTTAACAGATTCTTTGTAAATGTGGGACCAGATTTAGCAGCAAAAATAAAGGAACCAGTGACGACAGAAAGGGGGGATATAGAAGACATGGGGTACAGGAATCCAAATACAATGTTTTTAGGTGCAGTTGATGAAAGAGAAATTGTAGAGAATGTGAGAAACTGTAAAAACAAAACCTCTAAAGACTGGAATGATATAGACATGTCCACAGTAAAGTCAGTTATTGAAGGAATTGCAAAACCATTCACCTACATCTGCAACTTGTCTTTTCAATCAGGTACATTCCCAGACAAAATGAAAATAACTAAAGTATTACCACTGTTTAAATCCGGAGATCGACATCAGTTCACAAACTACAGGCCTGTTTCATTACTCCCCCAATTCTCCAAAATACTAGAAAAACTATTTAAGGACAGACTGGATAAATTCATTGAAAAGCACAAACTTATTACGGACAGTCAGTATGGTTTTAGAACGGACCGATCAACATCTCTGGCACTAATGAAATTAATAGAGGAAATCACAGACTGTATAGACAATAAAAAAGTAGCAATAGGACTATGTGTGGATTTAAAGAAAGCATTTCATACCATTGACCATAATATATTAATAAAGAAATTAGATAACTACGGTATTAGGGGAGTTGGGTTGAGTTGGATATCGAGTTACTTAAGAAACAGGCAACAGTTTGTACAGATGGGGAATCATAAATCAAAACTTATGAATATTACATGTGGGGTACCGCAGGGGTCAGTATTAGGACCAAAATTATTCATAATGTATATTAATGACATATGTAGTGTATCTAACTGTGACGACACAAATATCTTTTGTTCCGGTGAGAATTTGCAGCAGATTTTGGAGACCATCACAACAGAAATGAATAAATTAAAACTATGTGTTGATAAAAATAAATTATCATTAAATCTAAGTAAAACAAAGATCATGCTGTTTGGGAGACACAGAATGGATTGTAATGTAGAACTTATAATAGATGATAACAAAATAGAGAGAGTAAGTGAAATTAAATTTCTTGGCGTGATATTGGACAACAAAATCTGCTGGAAACCTCATGTGAGTTACATACGAGCAAAACTGGCAAAATGCACATCAATACTGTGGAAAACTAAACATATCCTGGACATTAAGTCACTGCACACCTTATATTGCGCACTTTTTTTTACCTTATCTGTCTTATTGTGTTGAGGTCTGGGGAAACAGCTACAGAACCACTCTGCAGCCTATATACACGATACAGAAAAGAGCAATAAGGATAATAAACAATGCAGGATACACAGACCACACTAACCCACTATTCATAAAATCACACTTGTTGAAATTAATGGATCTAGTCAAATTCAAAACAGCACAAATAATGTTCAAAGCAAGAAATAATTTACTGCCAAAAAATATACAGGGGATGTTTGCGGAAAGGGAGGGTGGATATAATCTAAGAGGAGACCTGAATTATAAAAAACCAAAAGTTCGAACTACACTGAAAAGTATGTGCATGTCAAGCTGTGGAGTGGCTCTGTGGAACAGTCTGGACCCAGAAATAAAACAAAGTAGCAACATAAATCTGTTTAAAAAAAAGTACAAAAAATATTTCTTAATAAGTATATGGAGGAGGAAGTCTGGAACTCTGGATGATGATAACAAATGGTGTTGAGTATTATACATATAGTGGAAATTGATATATTGCTGTTATACTGTAGTTATATTATAATTATCCTGTTATATAGTATATATTTATGGGGATAACTATATGGTATGTGTGGGTATATATTATGTATTTATAGGGATATCTGCACGGTATATGTATACATATATTATGTGATGTCCTCCTACTCCTTTTTTCGAACTATGCTGTTATGTTGTTTGTTTTTGTTTGTTTTTTTGTTTTTTTTTTTCTTTTTTCTTTGATTTGCATTAACTTTCCTTTTTATCTTTTTTTTCTTTCACTTTATACATGTTCGAAAAATAAATAAATTCATTCATTCATTCATTCATTCATTCATTCATTCAATAAGCAACAAATAAGAAGCCTCAAGGGGTCCAAACTGCATAAATGATGTGAATAACTTTCCAGTGCCTTCAGCTGAATCAGGCTCTGGTGGTGGGCATTCCGTCTTTCCGTTTTTCAGAGACATATTCACTCACCCTTCTATCAGTCTCTCTGAAGCGTCTCTCAGGACCACGGAAAGCTTTTCTCATAGTGTTAGCATCTGTAGGCGTTTTTTCTGTGCTCTCCAATAAGAACGAGGCTCTACTCCACCAGATCTCCTGGCGGCTTGGCAGTAGTTTGATGACTCTGCTGCGTTGATCACCATCAGTTTAAAGTTGGTATCATGACTTTGCCTCTGTTATTTCCTCAGTTGTCCAGCGTTCAGCCCCTTTGTTCCAGATGATCCGCCATTTTTCATCAGATCATTTGACCTCATTTCATCGCTCCACTCGCTCTCTGGTCAGTGATACTTTGGCTCCATCTAGCGGCGCGGATGCGTATTGACCATCTACCGTAAGTCTGCGATTATAACACGACCCCACTTTTGAGGATGCAATCTCTGGGGAAAAAAAACCATTGTCTTATATTCGGGCCAATACGGTAGTTGATTATTTTGTCACAAAACGTTTGAACGTTGATGTGTCATGTTATTGTTGTAAATTGCTGTGAAATAAAATCACACACAAGCTGCTTCATGCTGCTCTCTCACTGCAGTGCACCTCTGAAAGTGCTGGTGGCAGTATCAGAGAAGAAGAATGCATGCAATATGGCGGAACAAACAGATGAAAAGCCCATATTCCACTTGAGATGTTGTGGTGCAGTGCTCCAGGTGTAGCACGTGTCACTGATGCAGCTGTTTTACTAAATACAGTCTTTTGCACTGTGGTGCAGTCGTGGTGTACCGTGGTGTGGGCCGAGGAAAACTAAGCCAAAAAACATGCTGTGAAATTACAGCCATTGATAAGAACGAGGGCTGTTCGCAATACTGATGTGGAGGCAGATAATTGTGAATAATTGACCAATCTAAAGAAATAATTGATCGATTAGTTGACAACAGAAATAGTCGGGAGTTGCAGCCCTGGAAACCATAAAGACATGCGTGCAGAGAATAATTTCCAATAAAAGTCAACAATTGATGGTACCTGACATTGGTATAGACAGATGATGCATTTGATGCCATTAGGGGTGAATTTCAACTATAAAACTAACATTATAGACCAGGAGTCTCCAACCATTTATTCTCATAGTTGAAAAACTAACATGAAAATCAATTGCATAGGCACAATCGATTAATGAATTACTCGATAATTTCCATCTCTAGTCAAAACATTTAAAAACAGTGTGATGTCATAGGAAACACACAGTCCATCTGACTTCCACTTGTGTTCCGCCCTCCTCAAGCACGCCTGGCCTCGCGTGTGACGTCATTAAGCCACGGCTCTGAAGTGGCTCAAGGCCGCAGAACTTTACGCGGAGCTACACTGTCAAGAACGTGACAACAAGTCAAATTAAACTGCTCCATTAAGTTTTCAGTTCCTTGTACAGAACCAGCGTTCTCAGGTAGCACAGTTAAAAACATCGATGAAAAACGTTCAAGCGTACTGATCAACTTTTTCATTTAAAGAAAGATCAAACACAATGGGACTGTGATCAGACACAATAGCGTCGCCTAACAATACATTTTCTACATGCACATTGTAACTAAGAACAAGATCAAGCGTGTGTCCGTGGATTTGTGTAGAACCTGTAACATGTTGAATCAGGTTAAAACCCTCAATAACATCAAGAAAGTCTCTGGACATGGGTTTAGTCAGACAACGAACATGCAGATTAAAATCACCTACAATTAAATGTCTATCAAATTCAGTTAAAACAACTGCAATGAAGTCCGAAAACTCAATAATAAAGTCTTTGTTGTACTTCGAAGGTCAATACACCACTGCGCACAGGAAAGGCTCACTTAGGCGCATTGTGAAGCAGCTCAGTTCAAAAGAAGTATATTTCATTTCTGATGACAGCTTAATCTGTAACGAGTCTTTCAATACAGTTGCTACGCCGCCACCACCACGACCTGTGGTTCTTGGGGAGTTTATAAAGTTACAACACGGAGGCAGTAGTTCAGAAAAGATGCTGGACTCACCCACATTAATCCAAGTTGCTGTGATGAAGAGTAAATCCAAGCACTGTTCTGTAAGGTAGTCCCGGAGAATGAAAGTCTTGTTTGTCATGGATCTTGCGTTTATGAGCGCACATTTCAAAGACGTGGACTTCTTAGGCCCATGGCCAGACCAGTTCAATGGTCTCAGAATGCCCATGTTTGCTCCCCTGAGCTCCGAAGACGTGACCACCGAGTGCGCAGCATGGAGCTCTCCGCTTCACCACTCACCGCGACCAGCCACGCACGCAGAGGAGCCAGGAAGCAAACCGGTGAAAGCAGGGCTGAAGATCCAGGGGAATATTCACTGGCGAGCTCACCAGCTCCGGGAAAGCAGCAAGCAAGGCTTTTAGCCTGACAAGGCGACCCCCTGTCATTCCTCTGCGTTGCCGTTTCTTCACCAGCAGAGCTTCAGCCCGAAGGGGACTGCTCTGGAGTGGTTCAGATTTTATCTTAGGGGGAGATCTTGTTGTGTTAGGTTGGGGGAGTCCACCTCGCCATTTGCCCCTCTTCATTGTGGAGTCCCCAAGGGTTCAATTTTGGCTCCAGTCTTATTTGCTCTCTATCTCCTCCCACTCAGTGTCATTTTCAAGAAGCATGGGATACACTATCATCTCTATGCTGATGACTGTCAAATTTACCTGCTACTCCAGAAACATTCTTCCAGCCCCTTGACACCCTTTGATTGCTTTAGTGACGACAAGACTTGGTTGGCAAACAACTGTCTTAGCCTTAACGAGGGTAAAACTGACGTAATTGTATTTGGACAGATCGATCCCAGCTTCCCCAGATCTGAGCCACTTTACACACCATGTTAAACCCTCAGTCACCAGCCTTGGTGTCACTATTGACAGTGATTTTAAATTTGTCAAGCAAGTAAATGCCGTCGTCAAATCGGGCTTTTATCATCTCTGGCTTTTATCTAAAGTTAAACCATTTTTAACTTTTAAATCTTTTAAAAAGGTTATGCACGCTTTTATCGCTTCACGTTTGGACTACTGTTATGCACTTTACACAGGCATCAGCCAGAATGCTCTCTTACAGTTAGTCCAAAACTCTGCAGCATGCCTTTTAACTGGGAGCAAGAAATACGATCATGTAACCCCTATTTTAGTGTCCTTGCACTGGCTCCCTGTTCATTTTAGAATTGATTTTAAGATTTTATTGTTTGTGTTTAAAGCCTTAAGCGGACTGGCCCCTCGGTACATTTCAGACCTAATCCAGATTTACCAGCCGTGGCGCGCTTTGAGGTCTGATGGCCAGCTTCAGCTTGTGGTGCCTAAGACGAGACTTAAAACCCGAGGGGACAGGGCCTTCTCGGTGGTTGGTCCCAAACTCTGGAACGCTCTGCCCCTCCACGTCCTAACAGCTCCCACAGTTGAGTGTTTTAAGTCTCGTCTTAAAGGGGCTGTATCATGCTTTTTTAGCTAGTCCAAACCCTAGAAATGACACTAACATGGTAATAGTTTATTTTTGGCGCTAAGGAAAAGTAATTTTGTGTGAAATTAACGATTTTCTGGGGCTAATTCTGAAACCCGGAAGAGAAAACGCTCTGTTTCACTGAAAATGCCGCCTCTCCCCCTGTGGACTTTGACTGACAGCTACTTCAACCAATCAGCGCTTCAAAACAAATATGCTAGCTAGCTTTAGCTCTTTAGCTCTAGCTTCTCTACACGCAAAGACACACGAAAACGTCTTTTCCTGTGAGAAACTCACCAAGCGCAGACCCTTCAGACTGTTGCTTGACTGTTGCTTTCAGACGATGGTTAAAGTTTATCTCTGTAATCGGAGTTACAAAAAAGCAGCAACGCTGATTGCCGAGGGCCTGCGGGAGGGGGGCTCAGGGGAGACATCTTCACCGTGTGACGTGAACGTGGGAAGCAGAGATTTTTCACGGGTGCGGGAGGGGCTGCCTCTCAGAGCAGCACAAACACGAGGAAAGCTCAAACACGCAGACATGAAGGAAAAAAAGGATTTGGGGGTGTTTTTGGTGAATACATAGCTATATAACAAGGTAAAACATACAAAAAGTGAATTATGCATGATACAGCCCCTTTAAGGCCCATTTTTATTCTCCGGCTTTTAACACCATGGAGTCGTGTGGTCCTCGGGGTTCTTAATCTTATTTTTATATTATGTTATGTTTTAATTGTTATTTTATTCTGATCTTATCTTTCTATTTATATCTCTTTTATTGTGTAATGTTGAATCTGTTTTCTATGCAGCACTTTGGAAACTGTCGTTAGTTCTTAAAATGTGCTATATAAATAAAGATTGGAACTATGGACTGGGAGTCATGCTACTCTGGAAGCAGCCATGTTGATTACTCGTGCATGAGCAAAAGAACAATTCACCACAGCGATTTTTCACATGTGTAGTGGCGCACATGTATTTTTACGTATTTCAGAAAAGCTGTGAAAAAGGTGGAAGCTATTTTCATAAGTTTGTTTTCAGTTGTAACAACTATCGTTGTCACCAAAACGCGATCAAAGTTTTGTGTTTTCCCTTATTTTCATTGTCATGAAAACTGGGCTTTAGTGTATGAAACACAACCAGCAACAAGTCCTCCAACTCAAACAATTCATGCCTCACATCACGACAATGGGTGTGTTTTAATATCAAGCGCCACCTAATGGCCATGTGAATAATGTTACGGACACATCACAGACTGACAGAGTGTTTTTTTTGGTTTTGTTTTTTTGTTACACTTAATAGTTACATTTAACCACAAATACGATTCTCTGCATTGAATAATGACTTCAATTTGATTTTCGAAACAGAACAAAATCCTTGGAATAGTTTCTAGAACAAATCAAAAAATGACCACAATAAAAACGATAGAATGGAGAAATCTCTGTGTTGACAATATAAGACAAATATAAACTTTCTCCTCATAGTTTCCACTCAGTTTATGGATCTGATCTGCAGGTTTTTTCATTTCTACATACCCCCTGACAGGTTTATCTGCAGAGCTGCTGCTCTGCTGGTTGTTATGATGGTCACGAAGGACTCTGACTCCCAATTTCCACATAATGTGCGCTCTTGAATTGTACTGTGCAGCACTTAGAACCCATTCTCTTCTATCAGACAATTTCCACTGCACGCGCTGGGTCCCTGAAGCGCCACGGCGCTGGAGATTCGCTTCAGGTCTATCTAAGCAAAATGAGGTGTGGTTTATTTATTTTCTGTTTATATCATGTGTTGTTATCGTGTGATATCACTATTCACCAGTGGTGGGCCGTCAGGGCCTGCAAAGCCTTCTCTGCTGGCCTAAAAATTATCTGAATTACAGACTGATGTAAATTATATTTTGTCCATGAATAATTAATAAATGATTCCAAACGGTATGTTCCAGTTCCTTTCATAGTTTTCCCGTGGTTGTGCTGCTTCCAGACATGGTTTTTTTTTTCATATTAAATCATTTAACCAATCAGATTTCAGGCATCATCTGTTGCGAGGGTCAAAGAAATCTGCCCGAGGCCTTCGCTATCCGTTCCCGATGGCGCAGTGAAGTAAAGTGAAGCGTCAAACAGACAGTTGCTTCAACCAATCAGACAGTTGCTTCAACCAATCAGACAGTTGCTTCAACCAATCAGATTTCGAGTTGGCGACTCAGCGCCTTCTAGCTTCTAACAACAGCAGATCCAGGCCCTCTGATTTACATTCACCAAGAGATACAGTAGGGGGCGGTATGCACCTAAGTTGTTGGTCGCCTACCGCAATTATTCCAAAGAAGAAGAAGAAGAAGAAGACCTGAAGAGAAATAAAACTTAGGCCAGAAATACCACAGGGCAGCTGGACTTTCAGCCCTGGCTTTATGGGACTGAAACACACGGATAATCTATATGACAGAGCAGATGAACTCTTTTTGAGGAAGGAAAGGAGGATGGATTTTGTTTTCAAATAATCGGGATTTTGGTGAGAAAAATGTTCCTCTTTTCCTAAATAATATTGCTGTTTTATTAAGTTGTTGATGCTCATTGTATGTGCACAGATGTAATAGGAGAATTGTGCACTTCAGCAAAGGCATTTATTCTGGCTGCACAAGTATCCATCTGCTGTGCAACAACTCTTTATGTGCATATCTGCAAAATAAGATTTTTTTTGTAGACAAAATAGTTATTGAGAGGTGGACTGATTCAGGCGGATCTGTTCTGAAGGCCTTAATGTGAAATGCACGGTCCGCCACTGCTATTCACACGAGAGCCTCTCCAAGGAGCAGCCCTCCCCCTCCGGATGGCGCACTGCTGTGCTGTGCTTCCTGTGTGGTTTGACTTTAGGAGCAAGACGGTGGCGCCTTCGCTCTGGTGCGAATTGGGGGTGATCTGCGAACTGGAAGGAAGTTGATGTGCATCACAAATTGAATTCTTTTTTTAAAGATGAAGTTTTGCTCTTTAACAAATAATATTTCTCCATAAATACTCTTCTGTGCATTAAACTTCTGTTTTTATTTTCCAAATAATATAAATAATATAAGAAAATCTGTCAATCTGCATTTCTACAGACAGTACTGAGAGTGTGTGTGTGTATCGTTTTCTGCTGTCGCCATTTTTTTTTTTCTTCAGCAGTCCATCCCCTCCTCACCTTGCACGGTGTCTGTAGACCCACAATGTCGTTCACGCATCGTCAAGCCTGTCTGAGCCTGGGCCGCAATGTAACAGATCTGGGGAGTGTACCAGCTGCCCCGTAGTTGCCGCTAACTGGCCAGTTGTGCCACCCGTTGACCTTTTCCATCAGGCTCATCCGGGTGCTAAGTTGGCTGTCGAGGACATAATCTGTCAAGCACCCTCTGCAGTATCAGTCAGCCTGCTGCCACTGACTTCACCATATCCCTGCCGGAGCCAGCCGAGCCCGGGCAGCAGGCCAGCTGGCAGCTTTGCCTGGGCCCGGGACAAGATAATGTTATAAATATATTTATAAGTCACATTTTATATTTTTTTCATGTAAGTATTTCTATTGTATGACCCATTGGCAAATAAAATTATTAAATTGATCCATTTTTTCTGTATTAATTTGAAATTATGGCAGCATCAGTCCTCCACACTCACGGTGCGTCTGATTTTAAAAAAACAATGTAAAATTGTGCTGTAAGAAAGGAGGATGTGTTCCTGATCAATGACTGGCTTCAGAATCCTTCAAGTCTGTGAATAAAAACAGAGCTCTGTATCCTGAGCACTTCTAGAGTAAATTAATACGTGACCAGTTTTTGATCTGATATAGAAACACCCTTAAGTTAAATTGTAATTCTTAAAGGTCTGAACGTGTTTCCTGCTCCTTATCGCCGCCATCTTGACAGGGTGGAGACACACAGACAAAAAGTGTGCAACACCACTCAAACTTTTCCAGTTTGTCTAAACACAAAGCTTTTAAAGTTTCACTTAAACTCACCTGAGAAATGTGGTGTTTTTCTTCCACAAACTGCCTCTTCCAGGGTTTAAACTCTCCAACAACGCGATATTTAAGAGGAAATCCTGCTCTGCCACATTCCTCAGTTGCTCTCGGGTCTTTTTTTCTCTGCAGAAAGTGAAAGTAAAGACAGTCACCAGCAGAGTTGCCAGATCTGCTGAGAGAAACAAGCAAACGGGCTCCTGGAAACAAGCCACAGTCCCATGAAAATAACATTTATCAAAGAAAGATAAATGTAGAAAATAAAAATGAACCGTGAGGATGATAAATCATTAAAACATTTCATATCTATTGAAAACCATTAAAAATATACAATGTGCTGTTGCTGACCAAATTTGAACATGTGTGCAATGTACTGAACAAACCTCTGCCAGTTGCACGTTTTTAAAAATGTAAATATAAACGTGTTTTTCTTTCACTTCTTTGGATCCAGACCAAATACTCTCCCTCTTTAAAATTCATTTCCAGTATCGGAGGTCTTAAAAAACTGTGTAGATGACAGATGCACCAAGATCAAGGTCCTCTGATACCTTGGCAGAACATATAGTCCCACTTCTGCCATTCACACATCAACTCATATCTAATAGTAATCATGTTTATACAGCTTGGAGTTACACAATGTGCAAAAAAAAAATCTGTGGTTGAAATTACCTATTTATGAATTATTAATTTAACAGCTTCAAATGTGCATTTAGTAAGAACATCTACTGTTTAACAGTCTCTAATCTAACTTCTCTGCAAAATACTTTTGTTTTTTTAATCAGTGGAACCATAGAGAATAAAAAAAAAATTAGCTGCTGCGATGACTTGAGTCATTTTATTTTATAGACTTGCTATTCAGAGATTGTTGATATAAATGTTTCAAGAATTAATACAGTGAATATTCTACTAGGCTCTAGTTAACTACTTTTGTTGTGAAGCATATCAAAAAAAAAATTCTCAATTTTAGTGTTACTAAAGCCTTTTCAGTATTAGCAGCTTTTGGCAGATTACTGTAACTCACTCCAAAAAGAAATTGAAGTTAAAGAGAAACGGGGTGTGCAGGTAAGATTGAAAAAGCAATAAAGTCCGAGTTAAGCAAAACCAGCCATTTTCTTCTAAACACCTTAAAGCAGAACTTTGCAACTTTTTTACCTCAATAAATGTGTTTCAGAATCCCTGTGGGGGTAAACAAAGACTTGTCATGGTGATTCGCCTGTCCCTTCACTCTCCCCGGGGTCTGTGTCCTGAAAACAGCGCTTGCAACTTCAGAGGAGCGGACCCGACTACATCTCGCGAGAACAAACCTGCTTTACTGCGCTCATACGGGATTACAAGTATAAGAGCTGTTGGAGTGCGATATCTGCCGTTGTGTTGCAATAGACGATCTTTGCATGATGTGTTGATCGGTTCTAATTTCCGTTTGGTAACTGAAAAATAAAGAGGAGTGGCACCTCCTCTAGTAGAAGTGCGCGCGAGTGAGTTCGCTGCACTGAGCTGAAAGCATCTCCGAGTGTGTTTGTTTTCCACTAAGTTTGAGCGTGCGAGGCAGGCATGTCTACGACAGAGGAGGAGGAGGAGGCAGCGCGAGGAACTGCTGCTGCAGAAGATTTAACAAAAGCGCGTAAAGCAAACACGAAACCCTCGCTAGCGTTAGCAACGCCACCCTGAGGTGCTCACGGATGGCAGAACCAAAAAGACAGAAAAAAACTTTGTCTAGCAAGCGGAAAAAAAGGACACAGGAGTGGGACGCTCTCTGCACGGGGGGGGGGGGGGGGGGGGGGGGGGGGGGGGGGTGATGCGGAGGACGTTTACGACAGTGAGCTTTCACAGGAGACCATTAGGGGGAGCGCTAAAGCAAATCTTGCAAAGTGCTGCTTTAAATAGGTCATAAATGTGCTTCTTTACAGCATATAAAAGCCATTCCTCCATTTATGATTTAATTTTGGAGGTAGACTTCACAGATTTTTTTCCACCGCTTCTGTGTTCAGGATTTAATGGGCGGGTCAGAAATGAGGGCTGCGTTACGTAACGCGGCCCTCATTGGCATAAACCCGCCCCCCGGATGCTGAGCGATATAAAAACATTTAGCGCATTAGCATCGGTGGTTTTCCCGCTAGCTTTCGAGTCTCGGATAGCATCTCGTACGACAGTTTGCAGCTAGCTAACCAGTCAACCAGTCAGCTAACCAGGCCTGTCACCTCCACGTCGCTCCTGCATCTTTCCTGGGGCCACAGTGTGCAGGATAACGATGCCGTTGCTCTCGTCCCCGGAGAGGGGGGTCGGCTCACCCCGGGCCCGCCACCGTGCCGCGAGGTGCGGCTGGGTCCGGGAGGCCTTCTACCCGGGGGTCGCTGGTGTTCCTCCGCGGGGCGGTGTCCGACACTGCCGCAGAAGGCGGGTCAGTTTCGGAGGGGGTCGGGTCGGTGGTCGGCGGCGGCGACTCTGGACGCGCGCCGGGCCCTTCCCGTGGATCTCCCCAGCTGCGGACCCGCGGTGGGCGGTGGAGCCGCGGGTCAACTCGGCTGGCGCTTAGCAGCTGGCTTAGAACTGGTGCGGACCGGGGGAATCCCACTGTTTAATTAAAACAAATAAATGACCATTCTGATGGAGACTGTGAGGAACGAGGCTGAGCACTAACAGCATCTGACTCAGAGTCAGTTTCTGGCTCTGATGGCTCACATTGGTATGGCTGGGTCCGTCTGATGAAGCTGTTAGCGCTAGCTTGTTAGCGTTAGCGTCCATGGAAGCTGGCGCTAACAGCCTCATGAGATGGACCCAGCTGGAGGCGGCTCCCCTCCCGCTGTGGGCGTGGCTACAGACTTCCAGCTGACACGCCCCCAGCGTTTCACAGCAGAGAGAAGTGCTTGTTTTTCCATGATTTTGATACCTTATTTTATATACTTAGCAATTTTTTTAATCATTCAAATTTGCCTCAGTGGTTAGTGACACATGTTTATGCAGTGTGACAAACTCATAACACAAATTTATTTCTGCTCAACTCGAACTTTAAAGACTTAAAGGTGCATTAAGGAGTTTGCACATTTTATATGAAACAACGGCCCCTGCAGGCCTTGGGCATAACTGCAGCTTATTGAAACGCTCGTGTCTGTGGCTTGGGTCTCATACGTACACGGAAGAGGGGAACTCCTTCCTTGCTCGTTTAGTAGCGCTCAAGTAAAATTTAAGTGTCTTTTGCCTGGTGGGGTCTGTGCTGGAGTTGTTGCAGCGCTAGAAGCCAGTCTTTTCTTACTTTCTGGAAGATCCATCCTCATACTGCTCACCAAGCATCTGGAGTAATGGCGGACAAAACGAAACTTAAAAGGATATCAGGTCAGTGGGAGCGCACATAATCACAAATTCTCAGCAAAAAAAATGCTGGTGCCGGACCGGCACTGCAACTTTCAAGTGACAATTTAACGCTGTTAGCGGTACTTACAATGAATATATCAAGGCACATTGTACACACCATTGAACATTTGTAACATATTTATGGTGGAAAATAAGTATTTTTAAAGTTGAAAAACTCCTTAATGCACCTTTAAAGAGAGGATCTCAGTACACACGATCAATAAATCATGTTAAACAAGAAGACAGATAAATGCAATAGATAAAAATATTGACAGAATTTATAAGATCTATTTTTTATGTATGTGTCACATTCACAAGTTCATGCCACTTTGTTTACATTGTGCAGGTTATAGGAATTCCTTCACCAAGATTGCGGCCATGTTTATTTGTGTTCTGGTGGGTTTGGCTGATGACAATGTTGCTCTTTTATTTGCAGCTCCATGAGTGGAACAGAGACGCCAACATGCTGGAGCTCAGTGCTGCCCCCTGCTGTTCAGGTGAGTGTCAGACGTGTCCTCAGAAACAGGCTGAGACTTGAGGCTGTTTGACAAAGTGGTGAGAATCGAGTCAGTGATCGTTACTGTGATGGAATTTTTTATTATTCATTACAAAAACATGACTGATGGTGCACTGGACCCACCAAGTGGAAGAGACACACACACACACACACACACACACACACACACACACACACACACACACACACACACACACACACACACACACACACACACACACACACACACACACACACACACACACACACACACACACACACACACACACACACACACACACACACACACACACACACACACACACACACACAAACCAAAACCAAAACAGGGCGTGCAGACGTCTGCATCCATGAACTACAAATAAAACCCATTAGAAAACAACCAAAACTTGCTTTTACTGTCTTACAAAACTAATCAGCCGACATTTTCACAATTAGTTGAAGAGATACGATGAAAAGGAATGATTATATTCTCTTCACGGCGTCGTCGATCTCTGAGATCTGGTCCTTCAGCTGGTTCCACTGTTCAGGATTGAGGGAGATACCTGCAGGAGAACACGAACACACACACACACACACCACACACACACACACACACACACACACACACACACACACACACACACACACACACACACACACACACACACACACACACACACACACACACACACACACACACACACACACACACACACACACACGTAAATGGAGTCTGAACACACTCCAACAGCTTCCTGTTTTTGGCAGCCCGGCTGTGTTCACCTTTCTTGCCCGGCTTCATCTCCCCGTCCTGGTTCATCCAGTACTCTCTGATGTCGATCAGGACTTTACCCTTGAAGTCTCGGACGCTGACGTACCTCATCTTCCCGATCTGAGAGGAGCAAAGTGAGGATGAGCTGCTGCTCTTCACAGCGGGTCACAGAGTCTTTAGAAAGACCAGCTACTGTTTAACACATGCTAGCTCCATCCATGTATCTCACTACACTCAACACGACCGCCCTCTTATGAACCCCTGGTAGAAACCAGCATTTCTCTCATGTATATATTGCATCCTCTGATCCCTCTCTCTCCCCCCTCCCTCTCTGATCCAGCACTGCGGGGGTTAAAGTTGCCGTGGCTCCCACCTGGAACATGTTGTCGTCTCCGTTGCCGCTGCTCTTGGACGACCCTCCCGGCTTGGAGCTCTCTCCGCTCTTTGCTTTCTTGGCTGGTTTCTCCGGTGTGCTCGGCTTCTTTCTCTTCGCCTGCGACACACAGACGTCCCACAGCGTGAACACACACACCCTCGCTCTAACACCATGTGACCTGTACCAGTAACTGATTACTGTAATGGCATGACTGACGGCTCAGTGGGCTTGTTTTTTGTTGCAGAGCTGCTGTCTCTCCGTCCGGCTGGTTGAATCAAATGTTATTTTCATTCTACTAAATTCCTGTTTACTGGAGGAGGAACTACGTTAATCCCAAACTCAAACATGAAATATGATCCTCTGGAAGGAGCATGAGCCTGGATCCTCAGTAGCTGTGATTAGCATTAGCATGCTTAAAGAGCAGTTCGCTCGGTTTTTGAAGGGCTCTCTTCCTGTTGGTATTTCAACATCCAGATTATAGAGCCTCTTCCTCCCACTAACAGATCATCTGAATTTGATGAGTGAACCCATACTTACAGTTCAGCAAATGTTAACACCAAGTAATTATTTTTCATCAAAATATTTTTTTAATAATTACAAACTGCCATCAATTACTTTTTTCTTTAATAATTTCCACAACACTGTCAGACACGTTTAATAACTTTGTATCTAGAGTCACTGGTGAATTATCTTCTATTTTATTGAAGAATTAGGTACCGTAACCGTTAGTAACCGTAACAAGCAGACAAACCTGTCCTGATCATTCAGCTTCCTCTCTGCTCTGAGTCACATTGAGGAAAACCCGACACACCAGGATCACCTGGATAAAGCACTAACCTTTGTCTCCACCTCACTGTCCGAGTCGCTCCCGGATGTGGAGGACAGCACTTCCTTTGATTTGGGCATTCTGTGGGGAGCAGAGGTCAAAGGTCACAGTCAGTGACAAACACTGACCGAACATGTATTATCGGGAGATCAACATGCAATACACACACAACACAAACAATTGAGATGATTCCACAACTGGTGGCCACTGAGCCGTGAACTTTTTTTCAATATTTACTGTTTTTTTTTTATTTTTTTATTTGCAATTCAATCGTTTGGTTAAATATGAATAAATAAATTACAGAGATTGCAAAGAGGTGAGTGTAAAACCTTCATGTCAGAGCTGAGATGATTAAAGCTACATGCTAATTCGAGTTGGGAGCTGGAATAATGCCGTGAACTGTTGGGTGGGTTGAGGATAATCTCAGGATGATTCTAGGAGAATTTCTCAATAACCCGAGGATAACTTGGAGATACTCTCAGGATATTGTCAGAATAGCCTCGGGATAACCAGAGGATAGTTGCAGGTTTACTTGAGGATAACCTCAAGATAACCTGGGAAAAATCTCGGGATAACCTCTGGATAACTTCATGATAATTTGGGAATAATCTCACAACAACCTCAGAATAACTAGAGATAATCTGAAGGTAATCTCAGGATAACTTCAGAATAACTAGCTGATAGCTGGAGGATAATCTCAGACTCCAGATAAACCTTCCTCAGACCTCACATGCTACAATTTCATTTAGCAGACGCTTTTGTCCAAAGCCACGTACAACACGCGCAAGAATTCAGACAGAAAAAAAACCTTTAAGAGCTTCAAGTGCGGTTGGACAATGGAAGCAGCCGTCAGCTGCAACATAAATCGTAAATCGGAGTCATGACGACTCACTGCATGGATATTTTAATATTATTAAAGCCCGTAAAGGGGGGGAAACGCAGAGCTCATGATTAAAAGAAACTATGACAGTCCGAGCTGGAAGCTTCCAGAGGCCGCCTCAATGGGACTGGTTCCACCCGGAACACTCACGGCCCAAGCCCGCTTCGCTCCAGCCGAGGGAGGCGGGGAGGTGAGCCGAGTGCAGGCCGCACAGAGCGCCCCCTCCCCGGGTCCACAGTCAGAGGGAGCACGGAGGTGAGCAGCGGAGCTAACAGCGTTAGCGCTGATGCGTTAGCACATGTCCGCCGCGCGGCTACATGAGGCTAGCTGCGCGAGGCCTCCGCACTGCGCTGAAGGCTGCGGGCTAAACCCGCGCAGCGGCCCCGCACTGACGGCTGCAGCGCTGTAAACACGCGTTTTCACGGTATTTAGTGGATGCGGTGCAAATAGTACGCGGTTTCTTACATGATGCAGGGATGCAAAGCGTCTCTCTTCACAGGAAGCGGAAAGCTGAATCACCTTCCGGGTATCGCGCGAGAGCACGGAGCGAGACTTCAAATAGGTCGCCGGTTCGAGTTCAGCCGTGGACTTTTGTCTTTCTTTCTTTTCTTTTCTTTTTTTTTCTTTTACTGGACAAAATCGTGTTTTTGAAACTATACATAACACAGTACATTTTATGTTATGTAATAGACAAGCGCCATAAGATACAGGAAAAAATATATAGAGCAACAAAAAGGTATAAATGGAAGAAGCTATAATAAACAAATAGATTCAAGATTAAGTGACAAGAGTTTAGGCTTTCTCTATGAGGTTAAATTTCTCTACTACAGAACAAAATGTTATAGATTTTTTTTCATCCATACATTTAAAATAAAATGTATTCAAATTCACCACATCCAGCTATGAAAGTCTACCCAAAAAGCTTTGCTAAATTTACAGTCAATAAATAGATGGTCAGTTGTATTAATTTCTTTGTTACAGAGAGGCCAACTGTTGTAATCAATCAATTTAGCAACACTATATATATTTATATCTATCTACATATATATAAGTGTTTCAAAGTTAACCTAAAAATCAAACTTTTGTTGTCAATTCTGGGGTACATATAAAACAAATGGCATCTTGTTTGTTTTCCTGAGGTGTTGACATATATCACCCAGAATAAAAAAAAAAAAAAAAAAAGAGAGTACAGACTATACATATCACCCAAATAGAATGTAAATATGAAAAAGGGAATATAGGAAAGAACAACGGGGAAACAAGATTTAAATTTGAAGACACTCTGAAAACGTGCTCAATAACTTGCTTCACTTTTGGGACCACAGGAAACTTGAATAACGTGGATAGGTTTTTGGTTTCTTTTTAGTGAAGAATTACAGTTATGTTAGATAAAAATGAAATTAATTCTTTCTTGAAAATTAATCTTATTGTGAAATCTGGGAGCAGAGCAGTGAAATATTGATTAGAACTCTCACCTCACATCAAGATAGTCTGGATTCAAAGAGCAACCTTTGTGGAGTTTAGTGAAGGTACTGCAAGAAATGCAGTACCCTACTGGCAAAACTTGTGCTCAAAATACTGTTAATTTACAGTAAAGGTTTATATTGTACTGTAAATTCAAATACAGTTTCACTGTAAATAGCCCATAGAATAATTTATTGTAAACTGACCATTGTTTTGTTTGGCTGTCAGCGAATTTTCTCTTCCTCAACGAGGAGAAGACAGAGGTCATTGTGTTTGGCAAAAGCCCTTCAGCACTTAACACCAACACCCTGGGTTCTCTCGCCAGTAACTCTAAGTCAGCGGTTAAGAATCTGGGTGTGATCTTAGACAGTTCTTTTAAGTTTTAGCAGCAGATTAGTGCAGTTGTCAAAAGAAGCTTTTTTAACCTGAGGACCCTGGCAAAGATTAAAACGTACCTTCCCCAGGCAGGGTTAGAGCAGGCCCTCCACACCTTTGTCACATCCCACCTGGATTACTGCAATAGTCTATACACCGGCATAGGAAAAGCCCAACTTCACCGCCTGCAGTTAGTCCAGAACTTGGCCGCTCGACTCCTCACCTGCACTAGAAAACACGATCACATTACTCCGGCTCTTGCTTCCCTCGACTGGCTCCCCATCCGCTACCGCATTGATTTTAAAATTCTCTTAACAGTCTTTAAATCTCTGCACCACCTTGCCCCACCGTACCTGGCTGATCTTCTCCTCCCTTTCACCCCGACCAGAGCGTTACGGTCGGCTGACCATCACCTTCTTGTCATCCCCAGGTCGAGGTTGAAAACTAGGGGGGACAGAGCTTTTTCTATACCGGCCCCTTGTCTCTGGAACTCCCTTCCCCCCCACATCCGAGCAGCCAAGTCCGTAGGGATTTTCAAATCTCACCTGAAGACGCACCTCTTTTCGTTGGCCTTCAACTAGGTCTTAGTTTGCTTTTCTGATTCTTTTTATGAATTTTTATGCACTTTTTATGTCTTTTTTTTGCACTATGTGAAGCACTTTGATGCGGCTAAGCCGTTTGTAAATGTGCTCTATAAATAAAGTTGACTTGACTTGACTTGTTGTAAATTTACAGTATAATACTGTATCTCTATTTACAGTAAAATGCTATAATTCAAAAATACAGCAAAGTACTGCAGAAAATACAGTATGTTGCTGGTAAAACTGCTGCCAGTAAAATATTGTAAACTTACACTAAAAATTTTTACAGTGTGCATATTTGCCCTGTGTGTGTTCGTGTGTTGTCTGGTGACCTTTCGATAATGACCTACTCTGGCCCACAATGGCTGTGACTGACTCCAGCGACTCTGAACAGGTTTCTAAGTAGAGCTGATATTGAGACGGTTGATAGAGGGACAAGATGGGTTTACATTATTTTGAAGTACACTCTTAAAAAAACATGAAAAAAAAAACATGAGACTCAGGGATTCCTTTTAAAACATTACTGTATTGCGTTTTGTTATCTATGCTAACATGGCCTGGACTGTGTGTGGAGTTTACATGTTCTTCCTGAGCATGTTTCCTCCAGGCACTCTGGTTTGCTCCCAGTTCAAAAAGAGACATGAGCCTCAGAGGGACAAAAAGGCTTCTTTTCTTCTGGAGATGAGGTGAAATGAAAAGAACAACACCAACAATAAACACATCCTGATCTCACTGGAGAGCTTAAAGCCATACTTCAACATTTTGGCAAATTGGTCCATTTAGCGCAATTCCTTAGTCATTTCGAACAGCATACTTACTTTTTTTGTGAGGACGAGCTGTTATTTATTCAGAGGTGAGTCGGGGAAGGTTTTCGGGACGGACACAATGGAAGTGGCTGGTATTTTTGTTCCCCCTCGTCAAACTCATCAAATACACAATCCAACAACCCCAAAACACTTTGGTGGACATGTTATAATCCGCACATTCACTACACTGTGGAACACCAACAAATAATATTGCAGCGTTACGACACTGAAGCAAATACTGGGAACTACTTTTTCTTTTGAAATCACTACGCCCAGACGCCATGTTTAGTAAGTAGTTCCGTCTTAGCAATCTTCGCATAAACAACTCAATCTCATAATTTTGCATCAATATTTCACAGCGTAGTGAATGTGTGGATTATAACGAGTCCACCAAAGTGTTTTGGGGTTGTTGGATTGTGTATTTGATGAGTTTGATGAGGGGGAACAAAAATACCGTTCACCTCCATTGTGTCCGTCCCGAAAACCTTCCCCGACTCGCCTCTGAATAAACAACAGCTCACTCTCATAAAAGAAGTAAGCATGCTGTTCGAAATGACTAAGGAATTGCGCTAAACGGGCCAATTTGCCAAAATGTTGAAGTATCGCTTTAACTGAATTTATTCAGTGAAGGTAATGGAGACATAGCAGTGAAGCAACAAAATAAGCTCCAGTGTACAGCCAATCACAAAAGATGCAAGTTTTATCAACCGGAAGAGTTCCACCTTTTATTTCCCAAAGATCCCAACAGCAGTTGGCAAAGACAGCTTTCATTGTGAAAAACTTCATGAAGTCCAACATTCAACCAAAATGAGTTTGTGGGCCCAAACAAGGGTCCCTAATAAAGTGGCTTCAGCAGGAGGTGAACTCCACACACACACACACACAAGGTCCGACTACTTGGACCGGGCGATGTTGTCCTTGGTCTCTGCCGCCTCCTTCAGGACCTGCATCAACATGGCATTCCGCTTCCTGGTCTCCTCCATCCTGACTGGGTTCGCTTCCGGAAGGTTCTGACACACACACACACACACACACACACACACACACACACACACACACACACACAGTTAGAAACATTTATTCACACTAAAAAAGACAACAGAACACTTTATCACTGTTGTGTTCCAATTTGACACTAAACATGTTCCAAAGTCAGAAAGACGTCACTTCCACAAAGACAAATCTGTGTCCTGAAGACACCTGGAGCCCTTCGGATGCTCAAGGTGTCAGAACTCTTAATTTTTTGCAGGGAAATGAGTTGCTACATTCTAGTTAAATAATTGGTATTTTAGCATTACATTTGTGAGGCAATTGACATAATTTAATCAACAACAAGACAGACTTTTTTTGTTTGCAGTTTACAACATAATTTGGAATTGGGTTAACCCATCTAATTGTCTATGGAAACAAATGAGCTGCAGCATTCCAGTTTAACACTTAATGTATGAGAAGTCATGTTCGAAAGTGGAATAACATTCCCTCCTCTAAATAAATAAATAAATAAATAAATAAATAAAATAACTGTAAGAGTCCGAGTTCATTCATTTGGTCTTGGGACTCTCACACATTAGAATGTGTGCCAGCTTTACAATCTAATAGTTTTAAAATGTAACAGTTTTAGAATGTTTGACAGTTTTACAAAGTGTAACAGTAAGGCTGCAGCTATTGATAATTTTAGTGATCGAATATTCTATTGATCATTTCGGCGATTAATCAAGTAACATGACAGAAAAATAAGTCCATAACTCAAATACCTCAGGTGACACACACTGAAAAGTTTGACAACATACTGTTTTACACTGTGAAATGTGTTATCGTGATGATTTGTTGCCAAAACAAGCGATTAAGGGAATAACTGGGGTAACAGAGAAGGGGACATGGGGGGAACAGCAGAAGTCACAGAGGAGGTAACCGAGAGGTAACAGGCGGGGCAACAGCTGAGGTAACAGCCGCGGGACCACCGTCCTTTCTCGGTCACCTTGAGCATCTCCTTGCGCCGCTCCTCTCCAGGGGAGATGATGGACCAGGTGCCGTAGCCGACCCCCAGCACGGCCACCATGGCGGTGGAGGTGAGGATGGTCCTCAGGCCGCTCATCCTGGCTGCAGAGGCCGGGGGCCGCTCAGTGTCGGCCGGCTCGGTGAGTGAGAGTCCCCGCTGTGGCTGTCCTGGAGAACCGTCCTCACCCGGCCCGCTAATGAATGTGAGAGTCCCCGCTGCGTCTGGTCCCGGTTTTCCCCGTGGCTCCGTCCACCTCTCGTGTGTTGGTTCGGTAATGTCGGGCACGGCGCAGTGCATTCCTGGGAGAAACTCTTCTTCCCCTTCCTGTCAGGCAGCAATGCTGAGCCGCTCTGCTGCCCCCTGAAGGTTTCTACCAGTACTGCAGGCTCCTGTCCATCCATCTGCAGCAGCAACACACAAGAATAAATAGTATGCAAGGAGATATACAATATTTAATATCAGATACATACTGGGAGAAAAGCATTCGCAGCAAATAGTACAGTGGCATATCCAAATTCTTATCAAGTTCAAATAATTTATTGTTCAGAGGTATGTGCGAGGCACCTCTTGATCACCCCAAGAGACTTAAATTCCCCAACATGGGGAAGGTGTGTTTCTTGTACATACAGTAGAACTGAGCTCACTTTGACTTACGATAGTCTTGTTTGATATGACAATAATCTTGTCAGGTACTATCATAGTCTCATTAGGTGTTATATTTGTCTTGTCAGATTTATATTATAATAGTTTTATTGGATATGATAATAGTCTTGTCAGGAAATGTCTAACTAGTGCTAGACATTATAATGATATTGTTGTTAGGCGTTATAACAGTTTCGTGAGGTATTACATTGTCTTTTGGGCAGAGGCGTCGCTACAGGGTAGGCAACACAGGCATTTGCCTAGGGCCCCGAGCTGAAGGGGGCCCCGAGGGACGGCTGACATCAGTCAATTTCAATGACAAATTAAACTTAAACTTAAACTTATACTTGACATTACAACGACAGCGTGTCGAAAATCCCCCACATGGGGCCCTTTTCCAAGTACTCACCAGTTAGTTGCTGGTAGGGGGCCAGACAGACGGCGGATATCAGCAACACAACTTGAACCGCCCCCCCGCCCCCCCCTTCCCGCATACATTACAATGACACGTAGGGAACCTACCTAATGGGGCCCCAGTACTACCCGGCTTGCATCGGGATACAGTCGGCCCTAACCAGCTCCGCCCCATGCCTCAAGTCTCACACATTGAGCGTGACAGTCACGCATTTCGGTCTTTTGGTGAGTTGTGTTATACATATTACAGTGTCAAAATAGTTTTAAATGAAAGTGCATATTGTGAAATAATGTCAGTATTTACATTAAATACTAAATGATTAAATTAAACATGATGCACTTTTTGTTGTTTTAAAAAAAAACAAAGACCTTTAAAACTGACACATTGTTGCCAACTCCTCACTTAGGAACGTTCTAAATGTCATCTTCTCATTTGTATAGAGGCTCATTTGCATATCTAGGTGAACTGAGATGATGACGTCATAAAGTGATACATTGTTGCAAACTCAGTCAGGACAGTTCTAAATGACATCTTCATGCCAACTTTAATTGAATAATAGATGTAAGCTCACCGACATAATTAAACATAATTTAAATATACATTTAATAAAGTGTGTATATAATCATTCACATTATTTGACAGCGTTGTTAACAACACACTTCTGTGGTATGACAAACTTAGAGCACATATTTAGCTCTGCCAGCGGAGGTAATGTAATCGCCATGGTCTGTTTGTCAGTCAGTCAGTCTGTCTGTCAGTCAGACAGTCTGTCTGTTAACAACATAACTTCCAAACTATGGCACGAATTATGACCAAATTTTCACCGTTATTAGTTAAAGTTTTTCTTTGCCGATCCTTCGTCCTGGACTTCATCCATCAAAATTCTGGGCCTGAGAGGCCCCACAGTCCCTCTTGCCCAGGGGCCCCAGGGGGTCTAGAAACACAACCCTGCTTTTGGGATATTTTCCAAGACAATATTCAGCGCTCTTCTCTGCGCATGCGCGCGCACGGACGGCATTTCCGGGTACGACATGTAATATATATAGGCTGCTGTCGAGCTCGGGGTCGCTAAAACCGAAGAAACCAATGATTCCTATCTGTCCTGTGGTCTCCTTCACCTATGGTGAGTGTGCGGGGCGCCGCGGGGGGACTTGCGGCCTCCTGCGGGGCCTGGAGCCGCCTTGTGCGGAGACAGATCCGCGATGTGCGGCTGGAGCTAGTCCTTGGAGCTGGATGCTAACTGTTAGCCCATCCTGTGTGTGTGTGTGTGTGTGTGTGTGTGTGTGTGTGTGTGTGTGTGTGTGTGTGTGTGTGTGTGTGTGTGTGTGTGTGTGTGTGTGTGTGTGTGTGTGTGTCCTCTGCAGTGCCCAGCCGGCTCGGTGAAGATGCCAAAATGGCTACCGGCAATTACTTTGGATTCACCCACGGCGCTGCCGCCCAGTACAGGTGAGGGATGCGGGGCTCCGGGCGGTGCGGGGCGGCTCGGTGCTGCGGGGCTCGGTGGTGCCATTGTCGTGGCTGGGGGAGGGGGAGTGGGCGGGGGGAGGCGCTGATCCCTCCGCCGCTGCTGCTGCAGTTGGACGTCAGCCGGAGTCCGGGCTGCAGAGCTCTGCGTAAATTAACGTCAGCGGCCGCTGGAGCGCTGCAGAGCTGCTCAGCCTCATCCAGGAGAGGCTGATCCATGAGATACTGCTCCAGCAGGGGTTGATCTGGTGGTCCGGCAATGGGCTTATCCAGGCACTCACACCCTCTCTGGTTCACACATGCACATGGGAAAGAAAAATGTATATGTGTGAGAGAGAGAGAGAGAAAAAAAACAGTAATTCCACATGAGCAACCAGAGGAGAGGATGGAAAGGAAAACCTTCATATCCAGACTCGGAGATGGAGACTTTCTGCAGAACCAGACTTCAGCCTTTTGTGGCTGAAGTCTGTTTTTTTTTCGTTCTGCTCTGATGTGATACACATCGACTCTGCTTTTGGGCCATGTAAGCAGGATGAAGAGGCATGCGTTCAGATGTTTTGTGATCAGATATAGGCCTCATTCATTTGTAGAAATTAGTCAGATTTGAATGGGATATGTGCCAATGGGATCAGAGTGTAATCGGGCTGATCGGATTTTCTCAACATTGCATCTCTGTCTTGCAAATCTGCGACCATCTCGCTTATTTTGTTGCATAAATAGTGAACATGCAGTAAATGAATGAGAGGCATGGAGGCTATTCAACAGGACCAAAAGCCAGCATTGCGGTCAGTTGAAGAGGTCACATGCCCTCTCAGTCTTAGAAAGAAGAAGAAATAGTCTCAAACTGTACATTCAATGCAGCTCTTGTCCTTTTCCTCCTTCTCTGCTTAATAATACTGTCAATGTTTGGTGAATTTCGCCTGCAATGTAACATTTATGCCAACGTCTGTTATCATGCATTTTCAATGCAAGGTCTTTGCAGCTCGTGCAAGGTTCAGGAGAGGCCTGAAGTTTGTGAACCCTACAAGTATGCATGAGCAATGTTTCCCATGTTGTAGTCAAGGGTAATGGCGAGAGTCAGATATGGGTCACTTGATAAAATTCATGTAACTAACCAGTTACAAACTAATTGGATTCAGGCAACAAATCTGATCTGGACATCTGGACTCGCAGTGAGGTGGAGACTTTCAGCTGCCGTGATTTGATGTTTCAGGATAAGAGAGAAAGGACAATGAGGAGAGAGTGTTAGTGACATGTAATGGTGAAAAACTTTACTTGAATATACAATGACGATATGTCTGTCTGCAAACCCTTGGTGATGTGCATGACCCAGTGTAATGTGCAATGAAAAGTGCAAATTTCACTGCACTATATACTGTTGATCGCATTCACACACACACACACACACACAAACACACACACACACACACACACACACACACACACACACACACACTGGAATTATTCCATTCAGCCCAGGTGAAATAGGCAGTAGTCATGAGAATAGCACCTGTTGTGTCTCAGATGAGAGTTCATGACTCCTCTCAGCTCAAGTCAAAGCAGTGTGACCTTCACACAGTGTCTCAGGGAACTCGAAGTCAAAATATTCCCTATCAGCTGTAACTGAACAATTAACTCGTTTAAACCAGGTCCAAGAAGAGAGAGAGCACAAAACACCGCCGCCATATAGTGAAATCTTTATTATAACACTCTGGTCGCAACACATCATTACAACATTATCATTACAATTTTAATTGATTATATCACTTTTTTACACTCCCCTCCTTTAAATGAATACATATAGTAAATAGAAGTAAGATGTGAAAATAAAACATCATAATCTACAAGTATGAGATTTTGACTCCAATTAATGCATGGAACAGGAAACAAATGTTAAAAACCATCAATGTCCTTTATACTATATACAGTGTCATAGTGAAAATGGACTAAAGTGATACCAAATGTCCCTGCATCGACACAAAATGAATCTTTTACAACATGCAGAATGAACCCATGTGAGACACAATACAACCAAAATGATACAAAATGTGGCATATAACATCCCAACGTGACATCAGAGCTTTAAAAACAACAAACATGATTCATGTTCCCTCCTTTTTTGACTAAAAATGATCAAAATTCAGAGAAACAATGCAACAAAGCTGCTCAACATTAGTGAAAATGGTAAAAAACATGTCCCAAATAAACGATAAAGAGATAAATAGATTACCTCCACAGCTCAAAAAAATCCAAACTGGCATCACAAGGTAGAATTAAACCCTAAATAGCACATTACGACTAACAGAATTCAAACCAGGTCTCGGTAAAATGGCACAGAAAAGTAAAGCTGTAAGTCTGACCGCCGCTTCTCTTTGTTTGAACCCCCAGCCAGCAGCCAGCTGCCGGGGTAGCGTACACACATCCCACCACAGTGGCCAGTTACACAGTCCACCAGGCGCCCGTGGCGGCGCACACGGTGGCGGCCGCCTACGCCCCCACTGCGGCCACCGTGGCCGTGGCCAGGCCGGCGCCCGTCGCCGTGGCGGCCGCCACCGCCGCCGCTTATGGAGGGTACCAGCCGACCCACACCGCCGCCGACTACGGATACCCTCAGCGCCAACCTGAGGTCCCTCCGCCTCCACCGCCGGTCACCTCGCAGACCTACCAGGTACCGCAGAGCAAAACCTTTACAGCATTTTGGGAGTTACGGAAGATTTTTGCAGGTGGAGCTTTTCGAAAACGCTCCTGCTCCATGTTCATGGAGATGAGGGAAAACGCATCTTTTCTCAAACACGAGCACAGAGCTGTACGACGCTTGTGAGAGTAGATGGACAGTATCAGTGTTGCAGTCCAGAGTGGCATGGCTCTCAGTCCAGAGTCTAATGGGACAAACAGCCAATAGCACCCACCAGTGGCCAAACATGGAAATTACAGCTTTTTCAGAATGTCGTTTTCGACATTGTTTTCAAAACGTTACTGTGTAATCGAAAAAAAAACTCAAAATGATGCATTTTCATTTGGAACATCGTGTAAACAAGGTGTGCTTTTTTTCATTGGGTCGGGAATTTTACCCGTTTTAGCGGTTTTGAATCTTGTTTGATTTCAGACTGCGTTTTATAGGTTCTTTTTCCAGCTCTTTCAGTTATGTTAAGTGGTGTGTTTTTGTTGTTTTAGTAACTGACTCTGACAGGTCTGGACTGATGGTGGACTGATTTCAGACTTTGTTTTTGCATTTGATCATATTTCTTGTAAGTTGGTCCAGTTTACCTGATGTTTTCTCCAGAAGATCTTATATAAATACATAAAAGTAAAATGTGTAAATCAAATCAGTCTTTTCCTACATATTTTCTACTCATTGTTACCGAGGGGCTGAAGAGCCTTGTGTGGTTCTCGAGACTCGGCTCCTGTGTTCTATGCCTGACGTTTGATTCCTTGCGTTGCAGGATTCGTACTCGTACGTGCGTTCCACCGCCACAGCTGTAGCTTATGACAGTAAGCAGTACTACCAGCAGCCCACCGCCACGGCGGCCGTGGCGGCGGCTGCTCAGCCGCAGCCCAGCGTGGCCGACTCCTACTACCAGACAGGTACGTGTGCGGAAGGAAACCACATGGTGACCAGAGAGGTCGAAATTGTCCTTCTTCCTGTTGTTCTAGTGTAATCTGATTACATTTCCATCCCTTTGTCTGATGACAATTAGACCTTGTTATAATCTGATTGCATTCACGCTCTGCTTTATCCCGATTACATTCAGACCTCCCCAGTGTGATTGCAGTTATACTGAAGTGTAATGTGACTACATTGACAATGATTGAAGAGCCGCAGAGCTGCTGTCTCCGTTCTGAGTCCACTAGCATTATCCAAAGTTTACTGGAAAAGGAATCTAATACAGATGAGAGCATCTTCCTCCCACGAGCATCCAGACGACAGAGCCTCTTCCTTTAAAGCTCGTGTCCGGAGTTTCCGTTCGTTTCCAATGTATGTTCCAATGTGAGCTTAAATGTGTCAGTCTGGTTCGATACTACAATATAATATTAGCATAAAGCAATATAAAAATTTATTTATGAGCCCCGCCTTCGTCTCATAGACCCCCATGTTATCCGAAAAAGCGCCGGTCAGCGTCAGCCAATAGAGTTCGAGCTTCCGCATTCTCGTGTTGTCAATCAAAGTGTGGAGCAGCCAGAGAGCACGGCCGCTCGCCCAGCAGAGGAGAGCTAGCTCCACAGAAGCCGCCGCGCTTACCTCGGATATATCCACTGTCTGCTGAACATCCACCGTAAACAGCTCAACATGGAGGATGCTGTAGGACTCGGAGGCTCTCATTTTCACCCGACAGATAATAGCATGCACAATTACAGGGGCGTGGCTTGGTCGCTCATGAAAGCAGAGGGAGGGCGGAACCTCGAGACATTGGATTAAAAAAAAAACCTCTCTCTTTCAAAACTCCGGACACGAGCTTTAACTGAAGTAAATTCAGCTGAACTTGATTAGTTTTAAAATAATTGTAGCATTATAATAATGTTGTTTATAACGACAACAACTAAATAATCATTAACAGAAAATGCATACAGTAACTGGTTACTTTCCATCATCAGTAACTAATGAAGTAACTGGCTTTTTCAATTTTTAAAGAACTAATTTGCTCATGAAATATTGTTTCTAAAATAGAACTATTGTGCATTTTTACAAGGACGGGAAAGTAGTCAAGTAACTAGTTACTTTTTATTTACAGTAACTCCAGATGAACCTCTGCTGCTTTTTAAAGATTGAGCGTCATGAATTAACAGTACTTTGATAAACAAGTTAGATCAGTGGATTTCTCTCATGAGACTCGACTGAACAACTGAACATGAGTGTTTTTCTTCCGGGTTGATGGAGAGCCTACAGTGTTCCACTGAGCTGTTAAAATGTGTTCTACAGACAGCAGGAGAACAGTAGGGTTCACAGATGCATCATGGGAGTTAATGCTTTGTCTCCAGCTCCCAAACCGGGGTACAGCCAGGGCGTTACGTCGTACACTCAGACCCAGCAGACCCGGCAGGTGACGGTGATCAAACCCACGGCTCCCAGCCCCGCCTCCTCCACCTTCTCCATCTACCCGGTGACCTCCAGCGTGCAGCCGGTGGCCGCCGCCGCCTCCGTGGTGCCCTCGTACTCCCAGAGCCCCACGTACAGCACCAACGCCGTCACGTACTCCGGTAGGACTCGTTTCACCCACACAGGAGGTCACATGACACACCGTGACCCTGTGGAGGGCTGGTTCAGCCCCTCTGCTGCTCCAGCTCAACAGTGAATATCAAAATACAGTCAGCGAAGTACGGCACTTTTTACATGACTATGTGGAAATTGGGCTGGACTCAAATGTATACATTGTTTGCATGCCAGGCCACTAGTAGGCGCTGTTTGTTTTTGCAGCAAAACCACACAGGTGTGCACAGAGAACAGTACATTATAATCATTAATTAACAATGAGCAGACATTCATATGGACAGAACACCGACATGTGTAAATGAGGCCTGGACCTCCAGAATGAGATGGAATAACTGGAACGTCTCTGCAGCTCGGCAGGCTTCTGAAAAGCTCAGTGGTGTGGCATGTTCTGGTGTGTTCTCCGTCCAGGAACCTCGTACTCGGGCTACGAGGCAGCCGTGTACTCCGCAGCCTCCAACTACTACCAGCAGCAGCAGCAGCAGAAGCAGGCGGTGGCGGCCGTGGCGGCCACGGCGGCCTGGACCGGGAACACCTTCACCAAGAAGCCGCCCTTCCAGAGCAAGCAGCTGCGGCCCAAACAGCCCCCCAAACCCCCCCAGATCCACTACTGTGACGTCTGCAAGATCAGCTGTGCAGGACCGCAGGTCTGTTCCCGGCTCTGTCGTCTGTGACGGACTCTTTGAACGTTCCATTTCACTGGAACCCCAGAGACAGAAGAAACTGTTGAACTTTGTTCCTACAGTCTGAGTAAAATATGACTAAAGTATTTGAAAAAGTCTACAGGACTTCTAACGGGCGATACTGTGTGTGTCTGCCTCTCTCTGTAGACCTATAAGGAGCACCTGGAGGGTCAGAAGCATAAGAAGAAGGAGGCGGCCCTGAAGGTGTCTCAGAGCAGCAGCAGCAGTTCTGGCGGAGGCTCGCTGGCTCGCAGCGCTCAGAACCAGCTGCGCTGTGAGCTGTGCGACGTCTCGTGCACCGGCGCCGACGCGTACGCCGCGCACATCCGAGGAGCCAAACACCAGAAGGTGAGCGACCCGGAGTGGAGGGAGATCCCGAGAGCTGCAGACACGGGAAGCGATCGGAGAAATGAGTCAAGTTTTTCAGCCCGAGTCGAAGGACTGGCGTTCTCGCTGAGCCTGACGCTCTCCGCCGTGTGCAGTAAAGCCCTCTGACCTGTGCGCCGCGCTGCCCCCTGCAGGTCGTGAAGCTCCACACCAAACTCGGAAAGCCCATTCCCTCCACCGAGCCCAGCATGGTGACTCAGACGTCGTCCACCAGCACGACGGCCCCCACAAAGACCACCACGGCGTCCCTGAGCGGCTCCAGCAGCAGCTCGCTGTGCGTGACCTCCTCCTCTTCCTCCTCCTCCAACTCCGCCCCTCCCTACCTGAAGCCCGTCACCATGGTCAGCGGCGGCGTGGCGGGTGTGAAGAACACACTGACCGGCAGCCTGGCTGCTGCGGCCGCCGCCACCTCCACCGCCGCCGCCGGGAAGAAAGTCAACGCCCCCAAGATTAACTTCATTGGTCAGTGAGCTGGAGTTCCCGCCTCCATTCATTCTCCCGTGTGTCCTCAGATTCTGACCTGCGACCTCTGTTGCCTGCAGGTGGAAATAAACTCCAGACCACAGCTAAGCTTGAAGAAACCAGAGCGGAGGTCAAGGCCGACGCCTCCAAGCCTGCGGCCCCATCGCCGGGCTCTCAGGACGCCAAAGCCGAAGACTCTCTGTCCACGTCGGCGCTGGCGGCGCTGCAGAGCGACGTCCAGCCCGTCGGTCACGACTACGTCGAAGAAGTACGTGGAGACGGACGGCGGGAGGCGGGGAGGCTCGGGAAGCCGGAGCGTAACGTGTTGCTGTCTCCTCCGCAGGTCCGGAACGATGAAGGTAAAGTCATCCGCTTCCACTGCAAGCTGTGTGAATGTAGCTTCAACGACCCCAACGCCAAGGAGATGCACCTCAAAGGTCGCAGGCATCGCCTGCAGTACAAGGTGAGAGGCTCCTGATTTAACTCTCTCTCTCCGAATATGGGGGATGTTTTAGATTTCATTTTTGATGATGGGTGATGATTTTTAACTCCAGATGATGGTGTAGCAGAAACTGCCTTTACTTTTTGGTAAAAAGTACAGAAAATATCAAGAATTTGAATGTTGGTGGTTTTAGCTGAGGTTTAATGGTTTTCCAGAGGTAGAAAGAGGAGAAAAGAGTTGTTCTTATTTCAGTTGGTTCTGATCTAAACTGCCCACTTTAATCTTCCAAAACTCAATAAGTACCACAATCATCACACAGGAAACGGGCTTTTGTGCTTCATTCTAATACTTTTTGACCATCGTATGACTAAAAAACTCAAAACATATCGTCTAAATAAACCAAAGAAAACTTAAAATGTTGCTTCTGAAGTACTAAAACTGTTAACTACCTGCATGTCAAGTTTTATGATCAACCTGGTCCAGATCAGTTTAATATCAGAGCATATACAGTTTGAAATCATAAAGTTAGGGGTGTGGTGTGTTTTTTTTGCGTGTGTGTGTGTATATTTATATCAGGATGATACAATTAATTTTTTGGTGCATTTATTGCTGTTCTGAGTCTAATATGTTCACTTTTTGAAGGAGTAATATTTACTTTCTTTGAGTTTATTAAGAGTGAAAGCTCACTTCACCTCTTCCACATGTAGGACTTGAAAGCAGATTAAATTATCTCGGGGTGTTTCTCCGTGTGTGTGCTCTGTAGAAAAAGGTGAACCCGGACCTGCAGGTGGAGGTGAAGCCCAGCATCCGGGCCCGAAAGATCCAGGAGGAGAAGATGAGGAAGCAGATGCAGAAAGAGGAGTACTGGAGGAGGAGGGAGGAGGAGGAGCGCTGGAGGATGGAGATGAGGCGCTACGAAGAAGACATGTACTGGAGACGCATGGAGGAGGAGCAGCACCACTGGGACGACCGGCGCCGCATGCCAGACGGGGGCTACCCGCAGGGGCCCCCGGGCCCCCCCGGTCTGCTCGGGGTCCGGCCCGGCATTCCCGGCCTGCAGCCGCAGGGCCCCATGGTACGAATCCATCAGCGGGCTGTTACTGAGGCTCTCAGATAGGCCGAAACCGCTCCTGAGGTTTATAAACAACCCTGACCCAGTCTGAGCTGTTTTCTCGGCGTTTGCAGCCTCCGCGCCGGCCCGACTCCTCGGACGACCGCTACGTCATGACGAAGCACGCCGCCATCTACCCGTCCGAGGACGAGCTGCAGTCCATCCAGAAGATCGTGTCCATCACTGAGCGAGCCCTCAAGCTGGTCTCCGACATCATCACGGACCAGGACAAGACCAAAGAGGAGGACAAGGAGAAGAAGGAGCCGGCGAAGGACAGGTCTCACAGCGCTCTAAACCTATAGCAGCGTCTCCAGGAAATAGACCTGAACCAGTTCTGACTGAAAACGATATGGAGAGAGTTCTGAGATCAGTATCAGCTGGTTTCAGAGATAAATGAATTTGTGTAACAGTGGGAGCTATTGGAATGTCTCACAGTGATATTCTCTACAGGAAGTGTGTATCATATGAAGAGTATCAGTCCTAAGACAGAACCTTGTAGAATTTTTTTGTTTAATTTTAATTTCAGGTGAAGAATTGATTAAAGTGGGATTAAAGCAGATTTACAAATGTGTCCAGTAGAAATATGTTCTGTTTCAGTCATGTGTTTGACTCTGCTCGTCTCTGCGCTCCCTCCTCCCTCCTCCCTCCTCCCTCCTCCTCTCTCTCCTTCCCTCTCAGGGCCCTGAAGGGTGTGATGAGGGTCGGCGTCCTGGCTAAAGGTTTGCTTCTTCGCGGGGATAAAAACGTGAACCTGGTGCTGCTCTGCTCCGAGAAGCCCACCAAGAGCCTCCTGACCTGCATCGTGGAGCACCTCCCCAAACAGCTCACAGTACTGTCCCTTCATCCTTTCATCCTTTCATCCACGCCGCACCGCCATCGCTTCAATACGGCCGAGTTCTCTCCATCAGAGCAAAAACATCTCTGAGATAACAGCATGTACATCGATCCTGTGTTCAGAGGCAGAAACATGTAAAAGCATCCGTTAGAGGAAAGGTTCAGGAGTAGTGTTGAAGCTGTCAGTGGCTTCTCCTCATGCAGGCTGGAGCAGGAAATATCAGCAAGTGGGAATCAAAGAGAAGAAGCTTCAAATTTCATTCATTTCAGACCCATAAACTCTAAAAACATGTGAACCAGTAATTTGATTTTTATTTGCTAAAGGGAGTAGGAGGATGCGTGGCGCCCCCTGGAGGTCACAAATGTGCTAAACACAAAAAAGATTGTATTTTCTGGAGAACAACTTGCGTTTTTTTTGTTACTTATGTGATTTATATGAATAGATTACCTCTACAGAGCATCTAGAAGATATCACAGCACTGTTTACGCATTTTGTGTTGTAGTTTTATGACATGAATGAATTATTTTTTTCTCTAATTCTACATCGAATACTCAAATATGGCAATGTTAAAAAATGTTTTTGGGAAATTAATTAGGAATGCAAAACTATGGAATCACGTGTACAGAAATATTCAGTCTTTCCTGTGAAGCTCAGGAAGAACCTTCCAGAAGGACAGCCATCTTTGAAGCAGTCCGTCAACCAGGTCTGTTTCAGAGAGTGGCCAATCAGGACTCTTAGATAAGGGCAAAGTGGTCCAGAATCCAGATTTGAATCATCTTGGGAGATCTGAACATGTCTGGACTGTGAATCCTTTCTGGATGCCCTGTAGATTAAAATAAAGCAGTACATACCACGAGCGGCCACTAGGTGTCACTGTGTGACAGCAGCGTTCTACTGCAGTGCCACAGGAAACGTCTGCTCCTGCTGCTCCTTTTCAGATGGTGACTCCAGAGAAGTACGAGGTGAAGGGTTCCATCCAGGAGGCGGCCATCATACTGACGTCCTGCGCCGAGCCAAAGATGCAAGTGACAATCACGCTGACTTCCCCCGTCATCCGGGAGGAAAGTGGCCGGGACGGAGGTTGGAAACGCATCAGTCTTTTCTCTCTTTTTTATTTTCTCTCTCTCTCTCCCTTTCTGCCTCTCTCTACCTCAGTCTCTCCACCTCTGTAATGACTCTCAGTATGTGGGTTGACCCTCTGCAGAGCTCCGTCCTGCTGGCACTCCCCACTCGTCGTCCTGTCCGCTCATTCAGAGCTCAGCTGTCAGTGAGACAGACAGAGCGTCCACAGTGTGTTTTGGACCTTGTGGGCTTCCATCATTGTGAAAAGAGACGAGGCGTGTGCCAGCAGTGCCGCTCTGAGGCTTTTCGCTCTGTGACTCTGACTCTCAGATGCTCTTTTACCCTTTAAACAAAGCATGATCAGTGTTTGCATTGTGTTAAAGTCTAGTTCCTCCCAGGTGAGATTCTATTTTGTTTCCTGTGTTTCCAGAACTTTTACCTCCATGTGTCAGTCAGCTGCAATCTTTGGGAGACACTCGCACCACCAGCTGTCTTTCCTTTCCAAATTCTGTACATTAGAGAAGGAGTAAGAATCTCAGAGCAGGAGGCAGCGTCCACTCCTCCAGACTCAATTTGAACCAGAATGGACAAAAACAAACTGAACAGAAAATGTCTGAACTTCTCCCGAAGTGACAATTTGGTCAGAAAGAGAAAGTCGGAGCAAATTGATGTAACTGTCCCACAGGAAACAAATCGTCCTTTCTGTGTACTGGTGAGTGGTTCACCATGCTGAGGTCCCTCTTCTCAAAGCCCACACACCATCACACACACACACACACACCACTCCAAATTGGGCTGAAAACCTCTGAAGTGTTTGTCCTGCAGACTTCCTGAAAGACGAGGACAAATCCTTCCCATCGGACTCATTTGCCTGCGGGTGGTCACGTCGTACATGAGTCTCGGGGGGAGTATGGCTACACGTTCAGGAATCTGTGGTTGCACCTGAGTTCAGCCTCGGGGAGGGGTTTGGGGGGTTTGGGGATCTGATTCCAGCCTCCTGATGTCAGCTGTGCATGCAGTGATCTCCTAACCCCCCCCTCCTCCCTTGGTTTTCTGGTAGCGCTCATGTTTTGTTTTCTCCTCTTCAGCAACCATTGCTTCCTCCTACTTTCTGCAGAGTATCCAAACCACACATCAGTTCAGCCTGTGAAAAAACAAGCATACACACACGCTTCCACTCACACACTCACACACACCCAACGCTCTGTCTCCCATCAGAGGTTTACGTAGGACCCAAGAGCTTCGGAAGGATTTTTGACCAAGGTTTCCTCACATCCCAAAAACTTTGCCACACCTACTACTGCAATGTTACTTTTTTTTTTATCAGGTCTCTCTCTCTCCATCTCTGTCTGTCTTGCTCTCTCTGTGTCTGTCTGTCTCTCTAAATTTCAGTTGTTTTTGTTGAGGTAACGTTGAGCACAGTCTCCTGATGAATGCTGTGACTCTTAGGATCGGGCGATACGTGGAAAAGGGGCGATTCTGCTGGTGTGAAGACAGTGTTAGCTATCTGGCTTCATGTGGAAGAGACCCTGACGGAGTCACGCTCCTGTTTCTTTCATTTCCCGTCATGAGGACAGCAGACTCCCCTGAGTTACTTTACTGCAAGTAAAATGTGACGAGTCACTCAGGAAAGTTCCTGTGTTGATAATGGACACACAGCTATGCTGTAGAGTTAGAATTAGCTGAGCTGTCATCACTGTGTGTGTCTCAGTGTAACGACCGATTCACTCTCTACGTTCAGCTGAGGTCGCATCGGTTAATAAGCGGAAGATCTGCAAGCTGAATGTTGGCTACGGCGGGACGCAGTTCTCGTTTCTGTCAGAATTAACGAGGCTCCACCTACAGTAAAAAAAGAGTTTAGCAAAATAGTTACTGAGCTGCTTTTCTCGAGTCCCAGAATAATCCTAACAGAGAGACAGCGGCTGTGCAGCTCACTGAAACTTTAGAAACTGAATTCATAAAACTCAGTTACAAACCAACAAAATGTAATTATAAACCAAACCTTCAGCTTTCATGATCTGTGTGTTAGCTAATATTAGACTAACAGGTAAAATAATGAGGGTGAAATGCAGACAATTAAAAAAAAAAAGGTAGATTGCGTTATCGCCCGACCCTATGGCTCTTCAAAGCTTCAGTCTGTTTGACCAAATTAATTGAACTTACATACTAGATTGACCAAGCAATCTCCACCCACTCCCTTTTACCCTGTGTCGGTTTGTTTCCTCTTTTTTTTTTCTTTAAATGTCTCTAAAATGTAAAATGAGCAACCGATTGCAGGTTGTGTTGGACAGAAATGTTGGTATGTGTGGCAATGTGTTTGTTCTCTGCCAGCCTCGCTGACCTGGTCAAACACCCGTTCCTCATCACCATGTTGACACTTGAAATCCATTTTTAGATGTAACCTCGGGTATGGTGAAAGACCCAGCGGACGTCTTGGACAGGCAAAAATGCCTTGACGCTCTGGCTGCTCTGCGCCACGCTAAGTGGTTCCAGGTTCGGAACATCATTTTACTTTCTTATTGTAGCCTTATGAGATGCATTATTTATGTTTCTATTCATCTATTTATGTTCCTACACATTTGGTTTTTATTTCATAATGACGAGGAAAACTATTGATATTGAAAGCAAGAAAACAAACCGTATATTCAAGGATGCCGCCTGCCACAAGAAGGATCTGGTTAATGCGTGCACTGATTCTTAATTCTTAACTTTGTCTGAATCTCATGTGAAAACAAACACTAGAACGAACTGGCATCCTTGTATTCTCCATGAAATTTTCCAACTCTTGGAATATAGTTCCACGTGATTCCATAAGGCTGCACAATAACAAGCACAGAGTTGTGCCATCCAGAAGTGCTTCCATGTCTGTATTGTTTTTACTCTACTTTGTAGAATGGGGATTGAGGGAAACGGGAATATCTGAGTGGTTTCCTGTGATTCTGCCTCCCGAGCACAAACACAGGCAAAATAACGCAGATTTCCTCGGCTCTTTCAGTCCCTATGCTCTCCTCTCAGGTGGACTCTTGTACTTTCAAGTCCCCGTTTGTGAGGTACCTGGAGAAATCTGGGATCAGGGTTTAGAAGATGGCAAGAAAGCTCCTCGTTTCTTGCGCATCTTGCAAACTTTGAGCTCCCTTACTAACTGTGAGGTACAAGACTACTGGGAATGGCAGCTGACTGCAAACTGTTATGGCTTAAACACACACGTCAAACCATACTCAAGCTTCCATTATGCACAGTAGTGTTTGGACCTCTGTGACGGCACTGATTCACTTGTTTGGTCCATCTCTTGTCACCCCGGGTCACTCCATAAACCTAACTTTATTGCATCAAAAGGCTAGAGCCAACGGTCTTCAGTCCTGCGTGATCATCATCCGGATCCTGCGAGACCTCTGCCAGCGAGTGCCCACCTGGTCACCGTTCCCTGGATGGGTGAGTCTGGTCTTCAAACCCGCCCGTAACTGGTAACCCTTCAACACATGACCAGGTTCTGGTGAGAACCAGTGAACAATACAACATGTTGGTTTTCTCTGGGTGAGTATTGTGGTTCAGTTGAGTCAGAACACCACAGCCTGCGACCTCCAGAGCGCTACAACCGCCGATATTGAATCGCGTGGGCCACCGTAGTCCGGAAACATGCCTGTGTGCTGGCCCAAAGTCTCTTGGTGTCACAACTTTTCAGATTTCCCTCAGTTTTGGAGTTTTGCTGCCTTTTCAGACCAAAGAACGCTCCAGCTGTGATGTTGATTCCTTCTGTGTTCTCTGCTTCAGGCCATGGAGCTGCTGGTGGAGAAGGCCATCAGCAGCGCCTCGGCCCCGCTCAGCCCCGGCGATGCTCTGAGGCGCGTCTTCGAATGTATCTCCTCTGGGATTCTACTTCCTGGTGAGTTCCGTGTTCAGAGTCCTTTTGAAATGATTGACCGAGCCGATCTTAAAGCGGTCTGTGCTGCAGGAGGGCCTGGACTGGTCGATCCCTGCGAGAAGAAGCCGGTGGACACACTCACTCCGATGGGAGAGCAGCAGAGAGAGGACATCACCTCAAGTGCCCAAGTACGAACTCTCAAGTCACAGCAGGGTTTAAGAGGTTGGACTGGAGATGATCGAGTAGAGGCTGGAGCTGCTGCTGGGAGAACTTTTGATTTGATGGGAAAAAAAACCTTCTATTTTCCCCCTTACAGATCATAAAATAAATGAACGATATGTTTATAGATCAGTCAAAGCCCAACTGCTGCTGTTTATATCAGTGTTTCAGGAAAGCAGTGAGGATCTCAATGCTTTGACCTTTCATCAGCTCTTTTTTTCTGGCAGTTATTTTTAGAAGTCTTTTTAAAGCAGAGCTATGCAAGATTAGCTTTAGCGCTCCCCCTACTGGTCTCCTGTGAAAACTCACTGTCGTAAACGTCCCCCGCTCCCGTTTCCTTTTTTTCCGCTCGTTAGACAAAGTTTTTTTCTGTCTTTTTGGTTCTGCCATCCGTGAGTACCTAAGGGTGGCGTTGCTAACGCTAGCGAGGGTTTCATGTTTGTTTTACGCGCTTTTGTTAAATCTTCTGCAGCAGCAGTTCCTCGCGCTGCCCGGGAACTTCCTCCGGTTGCTCCCTCTGTCGTAGACATGCCTGTCTCGCACACTCACACTTATTGGAAAACAAACACACTCAGACATGCTGCTTTCAGCTCAGTGCAGCGAACTCACTCGCGCTCACTTTAACGAGAGGAGGTGCCACTACTCTTTATTTTTCAGTTACCAAACGGAAATTAGAACCGATCAACACATCATGCAAAGATCGTCTATTGCAACACAACGATAGATATCGCACTCCAACAGCTTTTATACTTGTAATCCCGTATGAGCGCCGTAAAGCAGGTTTGTTCTCGCGAGATGTAGTCGGGTCGCTCCTCTGAAATTGCAAGCGCTGTTTTCAGGACCCAGACCCCGGGGGGAGGGGAGAGACAGGCGAATCACCATGACAAGTCTTTGTTTACCCCCACAGGGATTCTGAAACACATTTATTGAGGTAAAAAAGTTGCATTGTTCTGCTTTAAAGGTGTCATCACAATCTGCAGGCAGCAAAGGTGAGGTTTCTCCTCCAACAGCGGCTCCAGCTTCAAGTAAATGAGAGAAATGAAAGAATGAATGAGATTAAACTTTTGACGTCACATCTGAGGCCCCTGGTGTAAATGATCCAGGGCCAGCCGAACTCGGTGAAGAGGTTTTATTGTTTGTAAAGTTGAAGGGATACTTAAGGCCTCAGTATACTCCCCCGTCGCCGGCACGGCGTTCCTACGACGTCTACGTCGTAGCCCTACGACGGGCTACGCCGGGGCTTGACGTGCGCCTCCCGAAAAAAGTGACTTTGCATCGAGGCGACGTGTGGTGACGTGACCGTCGAGGGCTGTGATTGGTCCGCTTTCACGTTGTTTATAGAATAAAGTAGAACTCACCCGGAATGCTTTTCTGATCTGAACAGTGCTTCAGGAGAAATTTAGATCCAAAATTGAGCGGCACACATCCCTATACTAACCCTAACCTTAGCAGTGTTAGCATTGTTAGCAGATGGGGCTATGTGTATAGCCGCTCCTCAAACAGCTTTAATCGTCCAAAAGCTCATTAGTTTCACCAGTATTTCATCACGGTCCGCTCAGCCTCTCCTCCTCCACAGCCCGGTGTCGCCAGATAGGTCATATATGTTCGGTAAATGCACGCGTGTCTAGATACGTACGTCTAGAAATCTATGTCTATAGATCTATGTCTAGGTAGCCGGAGCTACGGAAGCCGCATTGTTGTTGTGACTGCTAGCGGCTCGGCAGAGGAGGGCGTTCCCTTGACGCAGAAGCAAGATATGCTCAGTAGCGGCGTAGGGTTGCTGTCGTAGGAACGCCGTGGCGGCGACGGGGAGCATACTGAGGCCTTTAGTCACTCATAGCCTGTTCCAACAGAAAGCCTTGATAGCTGTACAGAACCTGCAGCAGCTACATTAAGACAAATGGTTGCTGGTTCAAGTCTGGTGGAGCTTATAGTTTGTATCACATAACTTTCTCTAAAACTCCTCTCACCGTCTGAAACAGCCCTCTTAAATATTCCTCCGTGTCTCCGTACAGTTCGCCCTGAGGCTGCTGGCGTTCCGGCAGATCCACAAAGTTTTGGGCATGGACCCCCTGCCGCAGATCAACCCCCGCTTCAACGTCCGCAACAGCCGCAAGCGTCGCCGCGACAACAGCGACGGGACGGACAGCTTCGAGGGCGAAGGCAAAAAGGACAAGAAGGACTACGACAGCCTCTAAGCTCCGCCCCCTCAGAGCGTGCAGAGACGTTGTAAAGCGTTTGTTTGCCTGTCTCCTGTGTTTTAGTTTCCTTAAGCCGCAGAATCACAGAAAAAGACAAGCTGGTGTTTTAGTTGTAGATTTCCTAAGGCCGGGCTCGGAGCTGTGGGGGTCACCGGTTCGAACCCGGAGCCCGGCTGGTGTTTTTCTTTGTGACTCGGGAGGCGGAGGAAGTTGTTGTGTAGAGCCGTTCCAGAGGTGGAGCCCTTCTGTTCATTCTGGATTCCCTCGCTTGAAGCTCGTGACGTTTGATGCCGTGGTCTTGTTGCGTTTCAGTGCTGAGCTACACCACACCACCCGCGGGGGGCGCCGCGTTCACTCATTCAGAGGAACTCTAACTGTTGGTAGATCTTTGTTAGTCGTGAAGTTGTCGACCCTAAAATGTAGGTTTTTTTGGTCATTTCATTTGCATATATATGGAAGTATTTGTATAATCTATAAATAGATTTTAAAGCTTCGGTTTGTGAGAGAAGTGTTCACGTCGCTCTGTTTTGTTTTTTTAACCTTTATTTTCCTGCTTTACTGAGAAAAAAGAATTTGACTCACTTGAACCCAGTTAGGTGCTGAATGAAGTTGAGTCTGGGGGGTGTTAGTAGGACCCATGCCTGGGGGGTGGGGGGGTGGGGGGGGATGTGACGGCCCTGCAGCGTTAGCTCCTGTCGTGAATGCTTGCTGTGCTCTGCTTCAGTTCCAGTAGCAGAATAAACATTTCCAGATTGAAGAACCTGCGTCTTGTTTTCTTTCAAACTGTAGTCTGCATTGAGTTTTATTTTGAAATCAGTCTTTTGGCAAATGTCATATTTTGGCACAACACCTGCAGAACAAATTGCAGACAACTGAAGATCAAACAATTGAAATGCCAGACCAAAAAGAGGTACGTTGAGGAGCAGATGGTTATTTAAATGAATAATTTCTATTGAGTCAAAATGTAGTGGGGTTGCTGTGAATGCCAATTTTATTTTGTGACAGCTCGCTCGCTGTCGGGGGGGGGGGGGGGGTTCAGCAGCATAGAGACACACACACCTAGTCTGATTTCTCAGTGCTCATGAGAATCTGCTTCCTCCTGGACTGGAGCAGCTCTCTTTAATGGCCTCATTCCACAGCATGCATGTCCTCTGCTCCGGCCCGCCTGTTTTAGTTTCTCCTTTGTTTCAGGTGGGCGGCGCCGGGCTGTGGTTGGAGGGGCTGAGAGCTGTTCCTCTTTGCAGGGACTGGTTTCACCTGCGGTGCCGGGTGAGGATCTTTCTCCTGACTTTTCTCCTGATCTTTCTCCGACTTGGGATCGTCTTCAACAATCACCTCAGTCAGTGTGTGACGGGAGTTTCTCCTGTGCTTGGTTGTTTTGAACCCTTGTTAACTCAGTGTATCTCTGTCTCAGTTTGATGACCTGTGAAACCAACTCACCCCTGCAATCCAGCCAGTGGTGGGCCGTCAGGGCCTGCAAAGCCTTCTCTGCTGGCCTAAAAAGTATCTGAATTACAGACTAATGTAAATTATATTTTGTCCATAAATAATTAATAAATGATTCCAAACTGTATGTTCCGGTTCCTTTCATAGTTTTCCCGTGGTTGCGCTGCTTCCAGACATGTTTTTTTCACATTAAATCATTTAACCAATCAGATTTCAGGCATCATCTGTTGCTAGGGTCAAACAAATCTGCCTGAGGCCTTCACAGTCCGTTCCTGATGGCGCAGTAAAGTAAAGTGAAGCGTCAAACAGACAGTTGCTTCAACCAATCAGACAGTTGCTTCAACCAATCAGATTTCGAGTTGGCGACTCAGCGCCTTCTGGCTTCTAACAACAGCAGATCCAGGCCCTCTGATTTACATTCACCAAGAGATACAGTAGGGGGCGGTATGCACCTAAGTTGTTAGTCGCCTACCTCAATTGTTCCAAAGAAGAAGAAGAAGAAGACCTGAAGAGAAATAAAACTTACGCCAGAAATACCACAGGGCAAGCTGGACTTTCAGCCCTGGCTTTATGGAACTGAAACACACGGATAATCTATATGACAGAACAATTGAACTCTTTTTGAGGAAGGAAAGGAGGATGGATTTTGTTTTCAAATAATCGGGATTTTGGTGAGTAAAATGTTCCTCTTTTCCGAAATAATATTGCTGTTTTATTAAGTTGTTAATGCTTATTGTATGTGCACAGATGTAATAGGAGAATTGTGCACTTCAGCAAAGGCATTTATTCTGGCTGCACAAGTATCTATCTGCTGTGCAACAACTCTTTATGTGCATATCTGCATAAAACGTTTTTTTATAGACATAATTAAGGGGTGGATTGGTTCAGGCGGATCTGTTCTGAAGGCCTTAGTGTGAAATGCATGGTCCGCCCAGCCAATGGAGAAAAGCAAATATTTGCCTTGTTTGACATTATTGGTTGAAGTGTTGAGGAATTGTAGTAACATTTGCATTTCCTAATATCCAATATTTGTCATGAAGATCACCTTTTGATGATCAATCATTAAATGTAAAGAAGTAAAAAGTACTGATAATAGCTGCAAAATGTAATTGAGTAAAAGTATAAAGGTATGGTCTAAATTTTTTTACCAAAGTACAGATTTTAGAAATGTGTCTGTTCCTTTGTATTTGTACACAACATTTCCAAGTCATGACATTAGGAGCACAACACATCCCACATCAATTAAAGCTTGGGTGGGCTCTGCGATGTTGTCCAAAAGCAGTTTTTGTCATACTGAGTGAAATGCTCCTTGCCCCCTGGGAGAAGTCAATACACTATGTGGACGGAAAAAGCTGACAGCTGTAGCGGCCACAGGACAGAACAAAAACTCCGACGCGGACCGCTCTTAAGAAACCAATCAGATGCCGTCCTCCACTGTCTGAACAGCCCTGTCTGCTCCGCTCCGCGTGTGTGTGTGTGTGTGTGTGTGTGTGTGTGTGTGTGTGTGTGTGTGTGTGTGTGTGTGTGTGTGTGTGTGTGTGTGTGAACGCGCGGCGCAGATCGGCTCCTCGAAAGTCGCGCAACTATCATAGTACTGTGTGCATGAAAGCCAAGCAGAAAGCTCCCCCTAGTGTTAGGTTTCATTATTGTTCATAATTAGTGTTTAGTGCATGTGTTTAGTGCATGATAGCAGCATGAGCAGGAGGAGTACATGCTGTTTGCAGACTGAGCGCTCACCTTTCTTTGTGTTCATCGTGCGTCAGTGACTTAAAAGTAAGTTTTATTTCTTTTTCCTTGTATGAATGTCGATTTATGTTGCTTTATGGCTGTTAATCGATGAATGTGTAGAATTACACCACTTTGTTTTCTGTAAACATGTGTAATGTTGATTCTGTAGTGTACATTAGACAATGATTGTATATTTTCTGTTTATTTCTATTTCAGACCACAAATACACACTTACACACTAACGCCTGTCATTCAAACACAAAGAATTGCCATGCTCAATCAAAAAGTCATTAAAGCTCCTTAAAGCTATTCCTCCGGGCTATCATTCATACCGTCCGTGCTCAGCCAGTGCAAACCTCCACAGTGGGCCAGCCTGTGCCTCCACTTCACTGTGTGCAAAACGCTGGTCAATTTACGTTTATGTGCTGAGAAACAGTGAACCCCGGACATTTTCTTGGATTTAAAAAACCCGCCCGGACGCCCGGACAGGACGTAAAAAGAGGACATGACCGGGTAAAAGAGGACGTATGGTCACCCTCGGCTTGGAGCGGGGTCCCATTGAAAACATTAGGTGCGTTCATGATGGCAAAGCCAGAGGTAGACGGAGCTAGACGAAGCAGACGGCGCAGCCGTGGGGCGGAGTTATAAGTCTGCCTCCAACTCGGACAGCCCTATGTTCTCCATGTTAGTGTTTCTCATGAATCCCACAGTGGGGGGTGTTTACAGGCCCGTCGTCAGGGGGTCAATTAGGGGGGCAATGCCCCCCTCCTGTGCCTCCTTGCACCCCCCTGGCTGTCAGAGGGGTAATTTTGTTTTTCTTATTAAAAACAAAAGAATTCATAATTTCTTGTGTGTGTCACATTGTGTTAATTCATATTCAGTTAACTGAAATAAATAAAATTTAAAAACAGAATAATTTTAAGTTACATTTTGGCTTCAGTCATGTGAAGCGTGCCTGCTGCTGCAAGTGCCACCAGACGTCAAGGGGGGCAGACTGCCTCGCCCCCTCAGTCCAAAAAATTAATAAATAAAGTTTTCAGTCTATTTTGTGCTTAAAAACAACAGCAAACTCCACTGGCTTGGTCATATCAATATGAAGTGTTGTGCTATTCAAAATTCCAAAAAAAAAAAAAAAAAAAAGAGGATACTCCAGCTCTGCTAAAGGTGAGGGCTGGTTATTTTATCATTTGTTTTATTACTATTTGTGCTTTTTAGCAATGTGGTTGATGATCATACGTTGTTGGACGTGGTACAACAGGCCTCTGATCTGGGGATTCTGTGTTTGTGTTGCTCCATTACTTTTTCGCCACCTTTGCGCCCCCCCGCCCCCGTTTGTAGCCGCCCCCCCTCCCCCCTCTACACTGGGCTGGAGCCGGGACTGGGTGTTTATTTATGCAAATAAAGCGTGTTGTCATCAAACTGATGACGAGTGGGCTGGGGTCCAATCCCCTGCCTGGATGAAACAGAGAGGTGGGACAGGTAGCCACGGCGAGTTGCTCTCCAGCAGCTCACGCGGCTACCTCTGTGACCGATCTCGTTTGGGTCTCGCGAGTTTTCGATGCCCTACGTAGGTCCTACGTATCAGTGACGCCGGGCCAAATCTGGGCGGGGCGGCTCAAAAGTCTTAAAGGTCTGCCTCTGGCTTTCTCATGTCGAACGCACCTATTAGTTGAGATGCGCGGTCACGTTGGTGGGGGTGTGGCGTTGGGCCAAGCACTGATTGGAGTAGGAGGAGCTTAGGGGGGGTGGGTTGAGGTGTGCGACTTTCAAATCTTGCAGGCTCTTCAACATCGTCTACCCTAGCTTTAACTGTTTTGTTGCTCAAGAAAAGTAAAAGGAACTCATCTTCCACTCCTAAGATGAAGACGATTTCTTTCCAGGCCTTTTTCTTTTTGAGGTTGTCTTTGTAATTGGGATTGGATGTATCATAGATAACACGGTGGTCCTCAACTTCGAGGATTAGCCTCTCGTCATCCATTGTAGCTGAGTGAAGTGAGGCTCTGACGAGCACTTTGTGACCCCTTGTGATCCCGTGTCACTGCAGACATGTCATTACAAGTCCGATTTGGCTTGAACAATAAAATAAAGAAAAACATTTAATTAAAAATTAAAATAAAATGTAACCTGAAACCTGCCACCCCCTGATTATTTATTTATTTATTTTCATATTCCTGGCATTTTCCTCATTGTTGTAAGTTCTGTGTATAATTCTAAAGACGAATAATTATAAAACATAGAATAAATTTTAAAAAAATACTGATCACTTGTGGGGTCCAGACTGAAGCCACAATGCATCCAGTGTGAGGCCGCCAAAGGAGGAGGCAATTAACAGTTATCTGCAGCCAGGTGACTGCAGTCATCTCTCCCTGCATTGCTCTCAACAGCTCACTCCAGCACCCCCAGCCCCCCATTCTTGTTTTTTTTTCCACATCTCTTCCACTGTGATCAGATCATTATAACAGAACGTTTTGAGAATGCTCCTCGGTTTTAATTGAGGATTGTTTAGGGGGGGTGATTTAAAAATGTTGGGGAAAAAAATGATTGAAAAATGATGAACAGACACAACAGAATCCTGTGATCTACTTTAAGAATGGAGTTGATACGTACAGCCAAGACAATACAGAGACAAATGAAGAAATGTTACAATGCCTGTCATTGGCATGGTGCCAGGATTTCTTCTTGGTCAAGCAGATTTGGTCCATTTATGGAAGAAAGAGTCAACAGTGTCAACAGGACCGCTACACGAGATGCGTGTTTCATGCATATACAGTGTTAAATTTACTTTCAAAGGATTGTGATTTATTTTCTTGAGACTTGGTGATGTTTCTCTCACCAAATCTAGCAACCCTGCTGGTGAGTGTGTTTTTTCACTTTCTGCATAAACAGGAAATAACTAAGAGCGTGTTGGAACTCGACTGATATCACACTGCAGGATTTCTTCTTCAATATCGTGTTGTCGGAGGGTTTTGCCCTGGCAGAGAAAGTTGGTGGAGGAAAACAGATTTCACAGGTGGGTTTCAATTAAACTCTTGAAGTTATGAATGAAGTGGAAACGTTTGAGTGGCGCAGCACCCTCGATGTCTGTCTCCACCCATCAAGATGTGGGTGAGGGGCAGGAAATGGGTTCCACTAGAACTGAATTCCACTGTGATTTTATTTCAGATTAAAAAGAGGTCACATGGTTGTTTTATTTCCTCTATAAAGTTATTGCTAAACAGAATTTTTTTTTTTTTTCACAGAAACAGGTTGTGCTGAAGTGCACAGACTTGATGGATTAGAGAGAGAGAGTCATTGATCAGGACAGACAGGAGTTCTGAACATATTCTTCTTTCTTCCTGGTTCATCAGGACAGTTTTACATTGAATGTGTTGAGCAGAGTGCTGCACTGAGAGAAGAAGAGTGAGGAAGGAAATGGTTTCTTCACCTGCAGTGAAATTTGTCTGAATACTGGAAGAAAATCTTGTTTCTCAAATCTTTATAATCATTCTATTCAATTGAATTTTATTTATAACAACCAGACATATGAAGACACTTTTACCGATAAAAACCAACAGTTCCACGCGGGCAAGCACAGGAGAGAGTGGAAAGGAAAAAAAAATCACTTTAAACAGGAAGAAGCCTCCAGAAGCACAAGACTTTCTGCAAAAGCCAATTCAATTCAATATTCAATGAGACCATTTCTCAATCAGAGATTCTACAATTCTACAGTTTCATTTAGCAGACGCTTTTGTCCAAAGCGACGCACAACACAAGCAAGAATATAGACATAAGAAAGAAAGAAACCATTAGTAAATGCTTCAATTGCTTCAAGTGCGATTGGTCAAGGGAGTTGCCATCAAGTTGCAGAAGAGGAGCCACTACCCCCCCCCCCCCCTCCTTTTTTTTTTTTTTTTTTTTTTTTTTTTTTTTTTGTGTGTGTCAACTTAGTCAGTGGTACATAAGTGCTGGGTTTTAGAACACCTGATCTATTCTTCCCCGAACATGGGGTCGGATTAAGACCCTAGGTGTTCTCTGAACAATTGAGTCTTCAATTGTCTCTTGAAAGTAAAAAGAGACTTGGCGGAACGCACCGAGTTAGGTAGTTCGTTCCACCATTTGGGAACAACAGAGGAGAAGATTGATAAGGATCAGTACTGATACCATCATTTTTATGTTTAGTAAAAACAACCTGTTATAGGATGAAGAGCTCTTGTTAGAAGTTTAATGTTGCCTGTTGCTGATTTGAGAACTATTTTGTTTGTTTCTTTAACATTTGGTTAAGCAGTCTGAAGTTTTTTAAGTCATAAACTTCATCACATACATCAAAGCCCGAAATCATTTGTTATTTAAAAATGTGTGTGTGTGTGTGTGTGTGTGTGTGTGTGTGTGTGTGTGTGTGTGTGTGTGTGTGTGTGTGTGTGTGTGTGTGTGTGTGTGTGTGTGTGGGTGTGTGTGTGTGTGTGTGTGGGTGTGTGTGTGTGTGGGTGGGTGTCCTGAGAAGCCGGCGCCGGCCCTGACCCAAGGACCTCGTACAAAGATCAAACCACAGCACCAGTACTATGCTCTGTATTTTTGATGGTTTTCAGTAAATCGCTTTAATGATAAATATATAACAGATCATTTTTATTTTCTACATCTATCTTTTTCTTTTTCTTTTTTATGGGACTGTGTCTTGTTTCCAGAAGCCCCTATGCTTGTTTCTCTCATCAGACCTGGCAACCCTGCTGGTGACTGTCTTTACTTTCACTTTCTGCAGAGAAAAAGAAATCCAGAGCAACTTGAGAAATGTCACAGAGGAGGATGTCCTCTTAAATATCATGTTGTTGGAGAGTTTAAACCCTGACAGAGGCAGTTCGTGGAAGAAAAACACCAGATTTCTCAGGTGAGTTTCAATGAAACTTTAAAAGTTTTGTGTTTAGACAAACTGGAAACTTTTGAGTGGCGTTGCACACTTTATGTCTGTGTGTCTCCACCCTGTCAAGATGGTGGCGGTGAAAAGGAGTGGGAAACACATTCAACCAGTTTACCATTAGAATTTAACTTCAGTGTGTTTTTATTTCAGACTGAAAACGGGTCACGTATTATTTTACTTTAGAAAATGCTCAGGGAACAGATCTTTATGACCTTTGTTTACAGAAACAATTTAAAGCTCAGTACAGCTCAGCTGTACAAGCGCCTGCGCGCCTTGGCGTCCTAACTCGGTGCACGGTGCTTCCACTTCCGCGTGCGGCGCCTCCTGTGTGAACCAGGCGTTATTCTCCTTTAACTCTCGATCTCCATACACCCAACGGCAGATGAGCTTCCTCCACAAATTCATGTGTTGTAAAGACGCTTTGCCATTGGTTGAAGGAGGAGTCAATGCTGCATTTTGAAAAAAATATCTGGGAGGAAAGAAAAGGCATTTGTTTGTGATGCAGAATCGCTGTGTGTATAGTGAGATCACATAATTGTGTGAATCAAGAATGTGATGGCTTATCATGCAGCCCTAGTTGAGATTCACCTCTCATGGCATCAAAAATCATCTGTCCACAAGTAGGCTGTATTGGGACCATAGAAAAAGTGCCTAGAAAGTGAATTTCGCTCCACTACGCTGGATCTACGTGTTCAATGCATTTTTTCAAAGACAATACCCTTCTAGACTCTGGGTTAAAAGTTCTACTCAGAATATTTGTCCAAACTTTGTCACCAGCCAGGAATGTCTTTATAAGAATACCCAAAAAACGAAAATCTGGTGCTGCTGTTTTTGCTTGTTTTAAGTACTGTGTTAATTCTGGCAACATAAAATCTTTGTCAAATGTCATGAACACATCTACAAAACATTTGAAACAAGTATTGGTGCCTTAGTGTACACATAGGTAAATTCAGAGTGGGAAATGTAGCTAATTTCTTGAAGGAAACGCTTCAACTTAAGTGATTTGCACCCAGCAATGAAATATATGGTAAATTTAGCTAAAAGATTATATCATATATTAAAAATATCACAACCTACTGTGTAATGAAAGATATAGAAGAAAAAATGCACACCATGGCCTTGGGCTGCACGATTTTGACAAAAAACCTAATTGCGATTTTTCTGACCAATAATGCGATTGCGATTCGATTTTCACATTTTATTCTTTCAAATGGAGAAAACAGCTAAAATTATGGTCGGAAAAATTCTTGTTACTTTTACATGGTCTTGCTCAAGTTGACACATAAAATAACCTAATGTAAACTAAACTGACAAAGCTTCAGGCAGCCGAGACCATGCGTGTCTGCATCACGTTTGAAAAAAAAAAAGTGCGTTGTTTCAATGAAATAACAATATAATCAAAACCCAATGCTGTCGAAATTGTAATTCAATACTGGTCTTGCTTGCATGGTTCACAGAAAATTACTTACACAACAGTTGTCAACATGAAATAAATGGAAATTAAAAACCAGAACCGCAAATAGGCATCACTGTAAAACAAACTTCAACTAGCAAAAAAAAAAAAAAAAAAGAACTCGCCAGCCTCTACGGATAAAGGGTAAAAAAAAAATTAATCCTTGTTGCTGTAATATTCTTAGATCACACTCAGTTTAGTAATCCTACTCTGGGTCATCTTCCCTCACATTCTTGGGCTGCGCTGCATGTTTTCATGGAGAAAGATGAGAGCATCACATGCTGGATGAAGGCTGAGCTGTCGGGGGATCGGGTGAGAGAGAGAGAATAACCTACGACTTGTCGACGTTTCTGTAATGTGTAGCGGCGAGTCTAGAGGTGTTGGTACAAATTAAATGTGTTTCCTCTGGATCTGGCTGCTGCACGGCAACACAATCCACATCTGGCTCCACGTCGTTTTTTTTTTTTTCAAACCCAAAGTCAGTCCAAACAACTGAACTACGATTCTTGTTTAATACCAGCTGCTCCGCTCCCTTTTCTGTTGTCATCTCAGTCATTTTCACACCATGAACGAGTTGCACTGAACACTTTATGCTCCTCACGACACCGTAGAGCACACACGCAGGGTTTGTTGTTAGCAACCTGATGCTAGTTAGCTGCAGCGGTGCAGTGCATACATACTTGCTTCCTGTTGTCATTTCTGATTGGTCGCTGGCCCGGAATGCGAGACTCGAACGTTTTGATTGGCGGATAGGTCTGTCACTCAAATGCCGCGGAAAAACCGCAGCCCTGTGCGGTTCAGTTACCGCAGGAGCTAAAACCTCAATTTCGATTCGGTGTCGGTTAATCGTGCAGCACTACCATGGCCATAAATGGTAAAAAATCAACCGAATTGCGACCACGCCCTCTTAAATCGGAATAATGGCAAAAATGGAATAAGACAAAAAATATATGCACAAAAGGTCAGAATCATTCACAAGCATGGTATAAAACATTTATTCAAGTACGACAGTGTCTATGAATATTAAAATATATATTAATACACATACAAATATAGGGGAAAAAAAGAAAGAAAAAAGCAAAACTGTACATGGTGACACGTGTGTATATCACTCATCAATATCATTTTCATCAAAGCCATCATGCCACACAGCTCTGTCCTGTTTCTTCTGAAACATTCTCATATGCTTGACACCAGCATAAATCTGTACAAGACAGTCTTGCAGACGTACAAGAACATCTTTCAGTTTCACATTTAGTTGTATTGCAACTACAGTGGAACTACCTGCAAAACACTGTCAGGAGCAGGATTTGTAGTCCTCCATGTCACTGCCAGCTCCCCGTCCTCACTGTGCCACCCACTGCCACATTCTACCAGTCAGACAATGTTTCATAATCGCTGCTTGGTATTTTGCTCTCCTGCAGTGTCGGTTCAGGGTGTCACTTGTTGGGGGAATGGAAAGTTCTGGCTAGGCTGGTGAGGCCATACAGAAAAGATTTGTATCGTGCATCATTTACATTTTTGGCAGATGACTGGCCGTACAGGAGGCACACATATTTATTCAGCGTGTTAAAGGTAGGTTGGTCAAGTTTGAAACTGCTGCCCAGCTTTGCAGACCCAGTCAGGTGTTCTTCTTTTTGACATGCAAAATTTCTGAAAGAACGGGCCGCTCTCAGGATGTCAGTGAATTCCAGCGTGGAACTGTCATAGGACGCCACCCGTCCAACAAATCCAGTGGTGAAATGGCAGGGCAGTGGAAAGTGAGCTTCCTAAAGTCAGCGTCAGCCGCCTCGTCAGTAGATCCTGCCTGAAACAAACAATATGGGGAGAGATGAGTGTGTGTGTGTATGTATGCATGTGTGTTTAGCACATACATGCATAAGCGTACATGCACATCCTTTTTTATGAGAATAAGTCAATAACAATTAATCTTGTAGTATTTACTTTTTTTGTTTACAAGAACCGTGAGAGAGAGACATGATATTTCAGTTACCTGTATTCTGAAGCATCAAGACCCTCTGGATTCTTCACTGTGTCCATCGATGTTGTTCGTATCTTGTCCATTCGCAGCACTTCCTGATCAACTATAATCCCTTGATGGATGAGAGTCTCAGAAGAAATTGTAGCTGTCAGTGAAGGGTGTTTCAGTTCTGAAAAACACACGCACACACAAATCATGTGTAAACGGTTACAGCCATGTCATATTTACATAATCATCCAATCACATAACAGTGACAACAGGTTTGTTTTGCAATTCTGAGCACAAAAGACCTCTCTCTCTTGCACAGCCATTAATCTGGGCTGTGCTGGCAGTAGTGACCTGTTGCTCAAACTATCCCCCCCCCAGTTCTTTAATGGCTATGTTTTTCACGTCTCAAACTAAACTTTTTGCTCAATGTAAAATAATCTTATATCTTATGAAATAATGTTAATTGACTTCACCAAATGACCTCAGACTTGGTCTCTATTTGTACATCTGTCTTAAACAATGAACAATACATCACAGCTGCAGCCCAGAATTCACATTTAGTGTTAACTTCAGCTGTGATCTGACCAGTAGCCCCCCCCCCCCCCCCCCCCCCCCCCCCCGTGTGGCTTACCTGCAGTCAATGTCTTGTGAAAGTCTGTCCCTCTGTCGGCGATGCTGATTGAGAGGCTGATTGATCTGTCAATCAGGTCCTTAGACGCACCGTGCAGAGAAAGGCACTGTCTAACGCAGGTTCTGTAAGTTTCCCGCCGTGTCCGTGTAAAGTCCTGCACGTCTTCGCCCTGGACAGATGCCAGATGCATATCGCATCGCTTCGATACTGTTTAAGTAACTTTTGAAGGCGGTTTCCTTGTCTTTCTTTTCTTTTCATCATCTATCGGTGATAGATACAGTCGACGCCATGTTGTTTGTGATCTGAAACTATGGCAACAGGACTCGGCTCCCATTGGTCCACATGACCAGGAACCACTGCATGCTCGCCTCCTATTGGTCCATGTCACCAACGACCGCTTCACGCACTGCAAATCCTAGTCCGTCCGTGTAAATATCACTACGCCACAGTAAAAAAAAGACCGACACAAAAACGTTAATTATTAAAAAATGACTGGAAAACGTGAGTAGAACTTTTTTTGGGGTATTAATTAGCAATAGATATATCTTATAAAGAAGAGTTCGTGTAGATCCACTTGAGTGGAACGAACCAACACAATATCGCTCAGCCAATACAGCCTAAAGAATGTAATGCACTCTTAATTTTTGTTGTTTGCTTATGCTTTGCTCTGCATGCATGGACATGTTTCATTACTGAACAACCAACACTGCCACCTCGTGACCTGGCATCTTACCAATAATGTCTTCAAAGTTTCTATTGTTTCTGTGTAAATGTGTGCTTACAATGTAAACAGGAAAGGTATGCAAGATTGTGTTTATACATGTGTGTGTGTGTGTGTGCGTGTGTGCGTGTGTGCGTGTGTGCGTGCGTGCGTGCGTGTGTGTGTACTTGTACAGCTATATGTTGTGAGGACCTTTTGTGAGGACATTGGGTTTTTAACCTTACAAGTGAGGACAATTTTTGGAAAGTGAGGACATTTTTGCAGGTCCTCACTATTTGACAGACCTTTTTTGGCCTTTTTGAGGGTTAAAGTTAGGGTAGACGATGTTGTCCAAAAGCATTTTTTGTCATACTGAGTGAAATGCTCCTCGCCCCCTGGGAGAAGTCAATACATTATGTGGACGGAAAAAGGTGCAGAAAAAATCTGACCACTGTAGCGGCCACAGGACAGTAAAAACTTCGACACGGACCGCTCTTAAGAAACCAATCAGATGCCGTCCTCCACTGTCTGAACAGCCCTGTCTGCTCCGCTCCATCTGTGTGTGTGTGTGTGTGTGTGTGTGTGTGTGTGTGTGTGTGTGTGTGTGTGTGTGTGTGTGTGTGTGTGTGTGTGTGAACGCGCGGCGCAGATCGGCTCACAAGGCCAATCACATCCCTTCACCGTTCTACCAGCCCCCTGCGCGTACATTTCAATGGCGTGCACTGGCCCTGGTTCAGAGCGCGTGCGCGTTGCCAAGGCGCTCGCCTTGAAAAATAGAACGAAGCAGAGCGGGCGCGCTGCGCTGCTATGCGCGTTGTGTGCGGCAGTCAGAAAGGTTAATAACATTGGAGGCGATCACAAACTCCCTGCGCGTGGGCGGCACTTCCGCATCCAGTGCATTCGCTCCCAACAGGAGCTCCTCCAATGGGGTGGGAGCTGGGCGGAGCCTTGGGGAGATGCTACATTCGTGCTACATGCTAGTTTTCCAAGATCGTCGACCCTAGCTTTAAGACTTGATTTTTGATTTAGGGTTACAATTGGATTTAGGTTAGGTTTAGGGCATAGGTTAGGGTTAGGCATTAATTTTTGATGGTTAGGGTTAGGGTGAGGGGCTAGGAAATGCATTATGTCAATGAATGTCCTCACAACATATAGCTTTAAAAATGTGTGTGTGTGTGTGTGTGTGTGTGTGTGTGTGTGTGTGTGTGTGTGTGTGTGTGTGTGTGTGCGTGTGTGTGTGTGCGTGCGTGTGTTTGAAAGAGAGAAATAGAATGAAGTGCATGTAATATGATAAAAAAAAAAGTGCTATCAGAGGTTTGTTTGGTACATAATGTACTGTATTTTCTTATTAGAAATGTTATTTGGAGGCACCTGTCTTGGCACCCAAGGACTCCATACAAAGATCAAACCACAGCACCAGTACTATGTTCTATATTTTTGATGGTTTTCAGCAAATCGCTTTCATCATTAATATTATCAGATCACTTTTATTTTCTACATCTATCTTTCTTTCTTTCTTTCTTTTCTTTTTCTTTTTATTCCCATGGGACTGTGCCTTGTTTCCAGAAGCCCCTTTGCTTGTTTCTCTCAGCAGATCTGGCAACCCTGCTGGTAGTCTTTGCTTTCACTTTCTGCAGAGAAAAAGAAATCCAGAGCAACTTGAGAAATGTCACAGAGGAGGATGTCCTCTTAAATATCATGTTGTTGGAGAGTTTAAACCCTGGAAGAGGCAGTTCATGGAAGAAAAACATCAGAATTCACAGGTGAGATTCAATGAAACTTTAAAAGTTTTGTGTTTAGACAAACTGGAATCTTTTGAGTGGTGTTGTGCACTTTATGTCTGTGTGTGTCTCCACCCTGTCAAGATGGTGGCGGTGAAAAGGAGCAGGAAAGGCGTTTACCATTAGAATTTAACTTCAGTGTGTTTTTATTTCAGACTGAAAATGGGTCACGTATTAATTTACTTTAGAAAATGCTCAGGGAATAGACCTTTATAACTTTTGTTCACAGAACCGAGTTTAAGCTCAGTGGAAATTCACAGACTTGATGGATTCTGGAGCCAGTCGTTGATTAGGAACACATCCTCCTTTCTTACTGGTTTAAACAGCTCAATTTTTAAAATTCAGTTCATTCATTCATTTAGTGTATTAAAGCTGGGGTTGGCGATTTGAATGAGATACATTTTTTTAAATACTGGTTAAAATGATCTTTATGACCCGATGGGAAGCAATTCATAGCGTGTTCTTAAAGTAGTTTGGAAAATATCCGCTATCTACAGCAGGAGTAAAACGGGAAAAACAGCAACCAATCGTCTTGACGGGACACCTTTTTTTAAACCAAACAAATCCCTTCGCCGTTCGACCTGCCCCCTGCGCGTACATGTCAATGGCGTGCACTGACCCTGGTTCAGTGCGCGCGTAGAAGGACGGAGCGTTGTTGCAGAATGGCGGCAAAGAATGTTTGGGGCTTTACTTACCGGTGAGTGCGCCATAACTTGGCGTAGTGCAAATAAAGAAAAACAAAGAAACGAAGCGCTGAGGACAGGTTACGCCAGGAACACACTGGACACGGAAGCGCCGCACGCACTGCGCGCGCTGTGAACGTCTCCGCTCTCCGCTCCCAACGGAGCTCCTCCAATGGGGTGGGAGCTGGGCGGAGCCTTGGGGAGATGCTGCATTCGTGCTACATGCTAGTTTTCCAAGATCGCCAACCCTAGCTTTAAGACAGGTCAGAGGTGCATAATGGGAATGACTTCCTGTGACTCTTATGTAGAGAAATATTTACTTTGTGAAAATGCTGGGTACAGGCAGGCCATCTGCAACTTATAACAACAAATAACAAATAACACAAGGATTCCAAAGGTCACTGGTAGGTACAAAGGATTGGAAAGAAAACTAAGAATCTGTAATCTATGTAATGCTATTTCTGTAGGTGACGAACTGCATGTCGGGCTTGAGTGTACGAACAGAGAAATTACTGCTTTAAGAGAAAAATATTTTGTTCCATATTATGGAAAAAAATCTTCCATGTACAAGATGATTTGTTTATTTCAGTCCAAAAACATGAGAACTGTTTGTAAATTGGGTGCCTTTTTGAAAGGGGTTCTTCCTCTTTTTTGTTGAAATGTACCGTATTTTCCGCACTATAAGTTCACCTAAAAGCCTCTAAATTTTCTCAAAACCCAACAGTGCGCCTTATAGTGTGGAAAATATGGTATGTCTTTCTTTTTACTGAAGTGAATGACTTTCTGTTGTCAGTAAGATGTTTGTGCTCCATACCATGGATATGATAAGATAGATAGATAGATAAAAACTTTATTAATCTCCCAGGGGAGAAATTCAGGTGTCCAGCAGCAAACACATAAATCATTCGCACAAAAATAAACAACAGTACAATAAAGTAGTAATAAAGTGCTCATAGTGTTCATAGTGTACTCAGTTTGATATGGTGAAGAGCAAATAAAGAATGAATGAATGAATGAATGAATGAATGAATGAATGAAAAACTTTTGCCCCATACATAGGGCTGGACAAAATTCGATATCAATATATACTGCGGTATATTTTCATTCAATAACGGTGATATGAGTTTTAAACAAATTTTCGATATAGTGCATTACAATATGCGTTTCACAGTTATTAACTGCTGTTCACGGCGCCGCTGATTCATGCCGAACAGAAAGCACCGCGAGAGAGTGATCATGTACTCGGTACACACAGCACAGCTGGCCGTCCTCAGCTCAGGCTACAAGCTAAGCTCCACCGCGGTGAGTTGGAGCTCCAAAATGAGAACTCGTGATATAAACGCCACTGAACAAGCTTCCACAAGCTAATTTGTGGCCATGAAATAATAAATCATGCGCACGAAATTTTAATTCGTGGCCACGAATTAGGAATCTCATTCACTGAACAGTCCAGTAAAGTTAGCAACATGTTGACAGATGCGGACTTTCAGTCTCAATAACTCTTTAAAAAAAAGTCAGTATCATACAAAGGGCGCCTCTATCCCATCGCTGTGAGCTGGACGACATGCTACAAGCTCATTTTTATTAAAAGTATCTGTCTATCAAGCGTCAGAAACAATATTAATTTCTATGAGCAGCCGTAGTGCTGCGGGGTTCAGGGACCGTGTACAATTCACAAGACAAAGACTGATACTACAAAAAAAAAAAAAAAAACAGTGCAGGGATTCGCTGCAGTGTCACTGTAATCACTACAACCTTCAGTAATTCTGTACTTAACCTTAGTAATTCTGAGCACTTTTATTTTTCTTCCTGGTTGAAGCACCTTTCTTTAAAGCAACACTAAGGAACTTTCAGTTTTCGTTGATTTTGGCGGCGCCAGTGGACAAAAGCGGTAGTGTTTTGCCTGACCAAATACTACAGTTCCCATGAGGACTAGCGCGTGGTGTCGTAAATTGCTGCTCCCGGTGGCGTGCCGTCGGACTGAACTCGCCTACATTTGTTTCCAGTGGCTGTGTGAAGGAGGGATAGCGACGAGGTAATGAATCTAAATGAATCTAATGGTGGCTAAACAATGTTATATCGTGATGTGACGCGTGCCGTAAAGCAGTTCGCACATTTGGAGTTTTTAGTGTGCAGGGTTCCTACCACCCTCCTCACTGCTGCTCAGTGCAAGTGAAAGCAATACTGACGCCCTCAGGCCATGACAGAGGGGTCATTCAACTGGTTGTAAGTCGATGTATCATCACAAAAGATATTAAAATGTTTTATGAAGGTTGAAAAGTTCCTTAGTGTAGGTTTAAATCTATGAGAAAAACTGTGTTGTAGTTTAAAGGGGCTGTATCATGCTTTTTTAGCTAGTCCAAACCCTAGAAATGGCATTAACATGGTAATAGTTTATTTTTGGCGCTAATTTAAAGTCATTTTGTGTGAAATAAAAGATTTTCTGGGGCTAATTCTGAAACCCGGAAGAGAAAACGCTCCGTTTCACTGATAATCCCGCCTCTCCCCCTGTGGACTTTGACTGACAGCTACTTCAACCAATCAGCGCTTCAAAACAAATACGCTAGCTAGCTTTACCTCTTCAGCTCTAGCTTCTCTACACGCAAAGACTTCTTTTCCTGTTAGAAACTCACCAAGCGCAGACCCTTCAGACCCTTCAGACCCTTCAGACTCTTGCTCTTGCTTGACTGTTGCTTTCAGACGATGGTTAAAGTTTATCCTCGACATCAGAGTTACAAAAAGCGGCAACACTGATTGCCGAGGGCCTGGGGGAGGGGGCTCAGGGGAGCCATCTTCTCCGTGTGACGTGAAGTGGGAAACAGAGTGTTTTCAGGGGTGCGGGAGGGGCTGCCTCTCTGAGAAGCACAAACACGAGGAAAGCTCAAACACGCAGGCATGAAGGAAAAAAACACTTTGGGGGTGTTTTTGGTGAGTACATAACTATATAACAAGGTTAAAACATACAAAAAGTGAATTTTGCATGATGCAGCCCCTTTAAAAGTTAAAGCTATTAATACTGAAAATGTGAGTGTATGGCAGTTACTTCAATTCCCTGTCCCAGTAATATTTATGTTTGTTGTTGCTCACTCTTCTTTCTGTTTATTGCAGTAATTCTGAGCACTTCTATTTTTCTTCCTGGTTGAAGCACCTCTGTTTGAATCCATAAAAATAACATAACTGTATTTAAAGCTAGGGTTGGCGATTTGAATGAGATACAATTTTTTTAAATACTGGTTAAAATGATCTTTATGACCCGATGGGAAGCAATTCATAGCGTGTTTTTAAAGTAGTTTGGAAAATATCCGCTATCTACAGCAGGAGTAAAACGGGACAAACAGCAACCAATCGTCTTGACGGGACACCTTTTTTTAAACCAATCAAATCCCTTCGCCATTCGACCTGCCCCCTGCGCGTACATGTACGCGTGCACTGACCCTGGTTCAGTGCGCGCGCAGAAGGACGGAGCGTCGTTGCAGAAAGGCGGAGACGAATGTTTGGGGGTTCACTTACCTTTCAGTGCGCCATAACTTGGCGCAGTGCAAATAAAGAAAAACGAAGCGCTGAGGACAGGTTACACCAGGAACGCACTGGACGCGGAAGTGCAGCGAACGTCTCCGCTCCCAACGGGAGCTCCTCCAATGGGGTGGGAGCTGGGCGGAGCTAGCTAGGTGGAGCCTTGGGGAGATGCTACATGCTAACGCTAGTTTTCCAAGATCGCCAACCCCAGCTTTAAGTGTAAAGTTAAAGCTATTTATATTGAAAAAGGTGAAACTTACGTTTGACAGTGATTTCATATTTCTTAAAACGTAAATATTTAATTTATTGTAGTTTTTATTTATAAACTTTTCTATTGGAGGAGCTTCCTGGATAGATAATTTCTAGTTTTACAGGGAGCACATTATGTACATGATTCTTAACAGTTTTTCTGAAGCTTTTGTATTGTTTATATCGATATCAGAATTATATCGTATCGACCGAAATTATGAACTATAGCGTGATAAAATTTTTGGCCAGATCGTCCAGCCCTACCCATACATAAGAAAATGAACTTGTAGGAGGCTGCTCGCCAGAGGAAAAACGGTGCAGGGTCTCCATTTAGCATTCTGTGGTTTGAATGTGCAGTGCTTTGCATCACTGAAAGCAGTGAGCGCACTGTGTTCATAGTAGTGAGCAGGGATGCAACGGTACGCGGCAAAGTATTGAACCGTTCAGTCCGCTCAGCACGGGACAATATGCCCTAATGGACCGCGGTTTTTCGGTTTTATGATTCATTTCACACAGCTGCTTTTCAGCCTGTCGTTTATGTGTATGCGCCTGGACGGACGGATAAAAAAACCCTCTCTCTCCGTGAGCTAATGTCCAACCGCTGCTGTGTTGCTGCTCACGCTGCAGTGCTGCTAAGCGCTGTTGTTGTTGTTCTTCTACTAATTTCCGGCAGACTAGGTGCCTCACGGCACATTGCTGCCTCTTTTGGTGAAGTCCAATATCGCAGCAACAAATACACTGTTGTAACTGTAGCCGGGTCAAAGTGCAGCGATAGTTGCCAGGTCCGCTTATTAACAGTTTTTTATTTTGAAAAGTCGCTTGTCAGTGTTGGCAGTCGTAAGTTGAGGGATTTATTTATTTATTTTTATTTTTATTTTATTTTTTTTGCTTGTTCCAAAGTGTCGTTTTGGGCTTTTCTGCTTCCAAACCCAGCTGACACTTGAAGCATGCCCCTATCATCCCGGTGGCTTCAAACACATCGACTTTATTGCGTATTTTACTGAACAAATGTAGCAACACTGAGTGCGCCTACAGAAGGCATGTCCAGGCAGCACAAGCGGCGGAGTCGAAGAGGTACCAGCTTCATTTAAATCTCCGGTGTGGGTAAACTTTGGTTTATACTGCTGTATAATGTATAAAAGCAGTCAGGCAATAAGAGGCAATTTATCATTTGAAAATACTATGTTCAGTATCTGTTGTCATGAGAGAAGCGCATACAGTACACCAGTGATAATGCTACTTGTTAATGTTTACTGTGAAATGCAGTTTCTGCTGATAAGCAAAATAAAGGGATTTTTTGGAGGGGGGGAAAAAGGTTGTTCTTTATGTACAAAATGTGTACTGTACCGAACCGAATCGAAACCGTGGCGCAAAAACCAAGGTACAGACCCTACTGTGGGGTATCTGTACCGTTGCACCCCTAGTCGTGAGTTTAGTGAAGCATCAAAGCATTTTAGTAATCGGATTACTCAAATTACTTGTGGAATTGTTTCAGCCTTATTCCCCTTGAACTCTCGATCTCCAAACACCCAACAGCAGATGAACCTCCTTCACAAATTCATGTGTTGTAAAGACACTTATCATGCAGCCCTAGTTGAGATTCACCTCTCATGCCATCAAAAATCATCTGTCCATAAGAATTTAATGCACTCTCAATTGTTGTTGAGTAGGGGTGGGACGAGACACAAATTTCACGGGACGAGATGTCTCGCGAGATTGAGTCCACGAGATTGAGACGACACGAGACCGGGGGGGGGGGGGGGGTTGGTGCTAAGGTGTGGGGGGCAGCGCGGTACTCACATGCAGCGTCGGAGCATGGAGTGTTGGGTCGGGACACCCCTTGTACGGCCACGTTGCCCTCCGCTCTACACTGCGCCCGAGGCGGCCGCCTCGTTCCCCTATTCCCATTCAAACCGCGGCGCACAGACGACGCCATGACTGCATTTGCACTTCATGCCACTAGGTGTGCTGTTTGCATGTTCAACCTTATTTTACACAGACACCACAGAGGAAGAAGGGCGCTGCAGCCGCTGCAGGCTCTCTCTGCATGTTGTTAGAAAAAGAGTGTGAGCCTGTAAGACGTCGTAAAATGTTCATTGATGCGATGCACCGTTTTTTCAATAAAATAGAAGAACTGAACGATCGTTTCCGCACATTTTCTTTACGTCGTATCAATTAAACTGTATCACAAGTAGTTTGTGGACTCAAAAGACCAAGATTCCTTGCAGATAGAACATGCGCAGAACAGTATTTCATGTCCTTTTCGACCGGGTTTTTAAATATGAATATGAGCATATTCAGGGGTTTGCACGTGTTTATATGGCTGTGCGCCATGTAATGTATCATTCCGTCAATATTCCAGTTAATAAACAGTTTTTGCCTTGATATAAACGTACTTAATCTCGCGGCATTCGATCTCGCGAGATCTCGCGGCATTGCGATCTCGCGAGATCTCGTGAGACGAGATCTCGTCCCATCCCTATTGTTGAGTATTATTCTTTGCATGCATGTACATGTGGTTTCATTACTGAACATCCAACACTGCCACCTCGTGACTTGGTATCTTACCAACAATGTCTTCAAAGTTTCTTCTGCTTGCGTGGAAACGGACAGCAGATGGGAGGAGTCTGGTGATTAGAGGTGGGAGGAGTCAGGTGGTTTCAGGTGTGGCTAAACTGACTTCCTCCTCAGACTCTTCCATCAGATGGAGATCCAGTAGCCTCTTAGATTTGCTTTTTTGTTCAAACAATAGTCAATGTCAGGAGTTCTGATGTGTTTTTGCTTCTTCTCTGCAGCTCCATCGTCTCAGACATTTTCTGGAGACATTATGGCGAGTGGTGAGTCGTCTTTCTTTCACTACTTGAATTATTTTGGTAAATTTAGTCCTCCTCCACCAACAACACATTACACACGTACTTATCACATATCAGTTTTTGATAGTTTTCAACTTAGTAGTTAGTTTTCAGTCAGAACACCAATACCCTGGACAAAGAGGCTGTCTCTTTGGTGGACTAGAGCCATGATTGAGGGATCGCCAACAGAACATCAATCGCGGCTGATCCATTGATCGAATGAGACACCCTGGACTCAATGGGTGCAATCAATTCTAATTGGGCATCAATCAAAACAGCTGATCCATTGATTAATTGAGGTAACCTGGACCCAGTGGGTGCAAGCATTTACTTAACCCCGGGCTCCTGCCATGTGGAACCAGCTCCCAGTTCTGCTCCTTTCAATGTAATGTCATTGTATTGCTACATGTCACTGATGATTGTTCCTCTTGTGGCTGATGTTTTCTGTTTATATGTATGTAGATACAAGAACCTGTCTGTCCTATCTCTTCTCTTTCTGTCCCCTCACCCCAACCGGAATAGCAGAAAGCCGCCACCTCTGCAAAGGTTTCCTCCTATTTAAAGGGAGCTTTTCCTTTCCACAGTGGCTTATGCTTGCTCATGTGGATCTGTTGGGTTTCTCTGTAAAAGTGTCTAGAAACAACCATGTTGTAATTGGCACTTCATAAATAAAAAAAAAAAAGAAAGAAAAAACAAAACATAAATAAAGGTAAATTAAATTGAACTGATCTTCAGACTGATCCGATCATCTCAGCTAATCTTTTTCCTTCAGCAGCTTTCATACATAGAGCTGTCCTTCAAAAAAAAAATTAGAAGCCAACCATAACTTAGAGATAAGTTAAATTTTTCTTTTCTCTCCCATTTGCTAAAAGGTGATAAAAAAGTAATAATAATAATTAATAATAATAATAATAATAATAATAGAACTAGAACTAGAACTGCCACCTTAACGTGGTGGGGGAGTTTGAGAGCCCGCATGATCCCAGGAGCTATGTTGCCGGGGGGCTTTATGCCCCCTAGTAGGGTCTCCCATGGCAAACAGGTCCTGGGTGACGGGCCAGACTGAGAGCAGTTCAAAACCCCCTATGGGAAGAAAAAGAACAAAGGTCGTTACGTCGCCCGGTATGGCGCAGCCGGGGCCCCACCCTGGAGCCAGGCCTGGGGTTGGGGCTCGTAAGCGAGCGCCTGGTGGCCGGATCTTTGCCCACGGGGCCCGGCCGGGCTCAGCCCGAAGGGACGACGTGGGCCTGACCTCCGGTGGGCTCACCACCCACCGAGGGAACCATAGGGGCCGGGTGCAGTGTGGATTGGGTGGCAGCCGACGGCAGGGTGCCCGGCGACCCGATCCCCGGACACAGAGACTGGCTCTAGGGACATGGAATGTCACCTCGTTGGCGGGGAAGGAGCCCGAGCTTGTGAGGGAGGTTGAGAGGTACCGGCTAGATATAGTCGGGCTCACCTCCACACATAGCCTGGGCTCTGGAACCCAACCTCTCGAGAAGGGCTGGACTCTCCACTTCTCTGGCGTTGCCCGCAGTGAGAGGCGGCGGGCTGGTGTGGGTTTGCTTGTAGCCCCACAGCTCAGCCGCCATGTGTTGGAGTTCACCCCAGTGAACGAGAGGGTTGCATCCCTGCGCCTTCGGGTCGGGGATAGGTGCCTCACTGTTGTCTCGGCTTACGGGCCGAACAGCAGTGCAGAGTACCCGGCCTTCTTGGAGTCCCTGGGAGGGGTGCTGGACAGAGCTCCGACTGGGGACTCCATTGTTCTACTGGGGGACTTCAACGCCCACGTGGGCAGCGACAGTGAGACCTGGAAGGGGGTGATTGGATCGCACGGCCTCCCCGATCTGAACCCGAGTGGTGTTCTGTTATTGGACTTCTGTGCTAGTCACAGTTTGTCCATAACGAACACCATGTTCGAGCACAGGGGTGTCCATAAGTGCACTTGGCACCAGGACACCCTAGGTCGGAGGTCGATGATCGACTTTGTTGTCGTGTCATCTGACCTCCGGCCGCGTGTTTTGGACACTCGGGTGAAGAGAGGGGCAGAGCTGTCGACCGATCACCACCTGGTGGTGAGTTGGATTCGCTGGCGGAGGAGGAAACCGGACAGACTTGGCAGACCCAAACGTGTTGTGAGGGTCTGCTGGGAACGTCTGGCGGAACCCTCTGTCAGCATGGCTTTCAACTCCCACCTCCGGGAGAGCTTCTCTCATGTCCCGAGGGAGGCTGGGGACATTGAGTCCGAGTGGACCATGTTCTCCACCTCCATTGTCGAAGCAGCTGCTCGGAGCTGTGGTCGTAAGGTCTCCGGTGCCTGTCGTGGCGGCAACCCCCGAACCCGGTGGTGGACACCGGAAGTAAGGGCTGCCGTCAAGCTGAAGAAGGAGTCCTATCGAGCCTTGCTGGCTCATGGGACTCCCGAAGCAGCTGACGGGTACCGGCAGGCCAAGCGAACTGCAGCCCGAGCAGTTGTGGAGGCAAAAACTCGGGTCTGGGAGGAGTTTGGGGAGGCCATGGAGGAGGACTATCGGTCGGCCTCGAAGAAATTCTGGCAAACCGTCCGGCGCCTCAGGAGGGGAAAGCAGGTCTCCGCCAACACTGTTTACAGTGGAGGTGGGGAGCTGCTGACCTCAACTGGGGATATTGTTGGACGGTGGAAGGAATACTTCGAGGACCTCCTCAATCCCGTCGCCACGTCTTCCGTGGAGGAAGCAGAGGCTGAGGTCTCAGAGGTGGACTCGTCCATCACCCAAGCTGAAGTCACTGAGGTGGTTGGCAAGCTCCTCGGTGGCAAGGCACCGGGGGTGGACGAGATTCGGCCTGAGTACCTTAAGTCTCTGGATGTGCAGGGACTGTCTTGGTTGACACGTCTCTGCAACATCGCGTGGCTGTCGGGGACGGTGCCTCTGGATTGGCAGACCGGGGTGGTGGTCCCCCTGTTTAAAAAGGGGGACCGGAGGGTGTGCTCCAACTATAGGGGGATTACACTCCTCAGCCTCCCCGGGAAAGTCTATTCCAGGGTACTGGAGAGGAGGATCCGACCGATAGTCGAACCTCGGATCCAGGAGGAACAATGCGGTTTTCGTCCTGGCCGTGGAACAGTGGACCAGCTCTATACCCTCCATAGGGTGCTCGAGGGTTCGTGGGAGTTTGCCCAACCAGTCCACATGTGTTTTGTGGATTTGGAGAAGGCATTCGACTGTGTCCCTCGTGGTGTCTTGTGGGGGGTGCTCCGGGAATACGGAGTCCGGGGCCCCTTGTTAAGGGCCGTCCGGTCTTTGTATGACCGGAGTAGGAGTCTGGTCCGCATTGCCGGCAGTAAGTCGGACCTGTTCCCGGTGCATGTTGGACTCCGGCAGGGCTGCCCTTTGTCACCGGTTCTGTTCATAATCTTCATGGACAGAATTTCTAGGTGCAGCCAGGGGCCGGAGGGGGTCCGGTTCGGGAACCACAGGATTTCATCTCTGCTTTTTGCAGATGATGTTGTCCTGTTGGCTTCATCGAACCCGGACCTACAGCATGCACTGGGGCGGTTCGCAGCCGAGTGTGAAGCGGCAGGGATGAGGATTAGCACCTCCAAATCCGAGGCCATGGTCCTCGACCGGAGGAAGGTGGCTTGCCCCCTCCAGGTTGGTGGAGAGACCCTAGCCCAAGGGGAGAAGTTCAAGTATCTTGGGGTCTTGTTCACGAGTGGGGGACGGATGGAGCGTGAGATTGACAGGCGGATCGGTGCAGCGGCTGCAGTGATGCGGTCGTTGTATCGGTCCGTCGTGGTGAAGAAGGAGCTGAGCCGAAAGGCGAAGCTCTCGATTTACCGGTCAATCTACGTTCCCACCCTCACCTATGGTCATGAGCTTTGGGTCATGACCGAAAGGACAAGATCCCGGATACAAGCGGCCGAAATGAGCTTCCTCCGTAGGGTGGCTGGGCGCTCCCTTAGAGATAGGGTGAGGAGCTCTGTCACCAGGGAGGAGCTCGGAGTAGAGCCGCTACTCCTCCACATCGAGAGGAACCAGCTGAGGTGGCTCGGACATCTGTTTAGGATGCCTCCTGGACGCCTCCCTAGGGAGGTGTTCCGGGCATGTCCCACTGGGAGGAGACCCCGGGGAAGACCCAGGACACGCTGGAGAGACTATGTCTCTCGGCTGGCCTGGGAACGCCTTGGGATCCTCCCAGAGGAGCTGGAGGAAGTGTCTGGGGACAGGGAAGTCTGGGCATCCCTGCTGAGACTGCTGCCCCCGCAACCCGGCCCCGGATAAGCGGTAGAAAATGGATGGATAATAATAATAATAATATTATTATTATTATTATTATTATTATTATTATTATTATTAAAACAATAATAATTGAAGCTACAGGCAGCATTGGTCGGGATCGAGCCGACCCGCCAGCCCGTGACTGAGACCATCCTCGTACCTTGCCAACTGAAGCCCAGGTCACTGGAAGCCTTGGTACTCCCTAAATATCCGTGTTCATAATTTTGACTTGTTTGTGATGGCCAAAGGACTTTAATTTTGACGGAATGTTGGGCTTTTATTTTGGAAAGGTAGTACAGCTGTTATTAACACTGATGAACCTGCAAATTAATCAATCAATCAATCAATCAATTTATTTTTGTATAGCCCAGTATCACAACAACAGTTGCCTCAGAGGGCTTCAAGATGTTACACTGGTCAATAAAAATAAGAACAGCGAATAAGCATAATGTTAATATGTCAATATTCACAGTAACGAGACAAAACATGCAACCACCGCCTTAGACCCTCACATCCAGCAAGAAAAAAACTCCAAAAACCCAGTGGGAAAAGAAGAAATCTTGGGGAGAACCACAGTATGGAGGGATCCCTCTCCCAGGGACGGACAGCTAATTACAAATCACAACTTATCCATTTGTTTTGATTTAAAATTCATTTTTTACAAAAAATTGTGTTTGTCTCGTTCCAGGCTCAGATCCTCCCCGGAAGCGCAGGAGCAGCATTTCATTGATTCCACCCGCCAGTGAGTACAGGCTTCATACCAGCAGGAGGCGCTGCAGCAGAGCTCATTGAAAGTCTGAAATTGTAGAAGCTGATCGGAATTTATTACAGTCACAGAGAAAGGAGTCCTCACTCTGATGTAGATCTCCAACAAAAAAACAAACTGTTATGGCTGCAACAGATAAATACTATAGCTGGGCCGTTAACGGTGATAACGTGCTGCGTTATCGCGAGAGAGAAAAGATGTCGCCGTTAATCTGATCTTTCCTGTGCCCCGAGCCCGAGAGTCACACCGCGCTCCAGCTGACCGTCAAAAAACACACACGCGCTTTTAGCGGTGAAACACGGACCAGTCCTCATTATTTGCCATATTGAACTCGGCCGAATTATCAGAAAAATCACGAGAAAAATGCTGGTATGAGGCACAAACTGAAATAAGGAGCGCAAATATGAAGAAAATGAAAGTGAAACTTAAATCACGTGTCTTGTTGGTGCAGCGTTTCGGCCAGCTGGGCGTTTTTCAGGCGCTGAAAACAGGCAAATCAGGCTTAATAAAGGTAAGTATGAGGCAAAATTCGGCGTGACTGAATTTAGGCTGTCTTGGAGATAGAATGAAGTTTGAGGAAGTGAGCGCTCATAAGAAACTTCTATTTTTCATCTGCTCTGATATTCGTGGTGTGTGTGTGTGTGTGTGTGTGTGTGTGTGTGTGTGTGTTGGGGGCAATCTTGGTAAAGACTTGGTTTTTTTAAGATATTATAAATCATATTTGATTAATTGTAAATTTTTTAAAAAATTTTTTTATAATTTAACCTTTATTTAACCAGGAGAAATCCCGTTGAGATGAAGAACCTCTTTTTCAAGGGAGTCCTGTCCAAGAAGCAGCGAAGTTACATTTACAGAGCCCATTTGAAGTGCTCTCAGTCTGGCTTTAAATTTGTTCAATGAGATGAGCTCAGTTAATCTCCAGTTTTTTTGCAACATATTCCATTTAGTGGGAACAGAGTGGATGAAAGCTCTTTTTTATGTAACACACACATTTTGAATGGAATTGGCAGACTTCAAATGAGCCATTATAATCGCGATTAATCATGATTAACTCCAGGATTGGGGTGCGATTAATCGTGATTAAAAAATTTAATTGTTGCCCAGCTCTAATAAATACACATAGAAATACTGTTTATATCTCAAATTCTGCTGAGGTACTTTTTAGATTGAAAGTCTTTTTTAAAATGATGTCAAAGCAGCAGAAGTCTTCCATAATCCTTGGAGGAGATTGAATATTCCTGTATTTTGCTCTGACTGATGTAATAAACATTGATTCAGGGTCAGAACTGCCTGATTTGATAATAAAGCTCCTGTAAAAGACATTAAACAACTGTAATAACTTTCTTTCCAGTGTCGGAGCTGAGGCTGGTTCTGTTGGGGAACAGCTGGTCTGAGAGGAGCTCAGTGGGAAACTTCATTCTGGGAGTGAACGCATTCAACAAGGAAGAAGAACTGGATCAATGTGTTTGTGTCAGCAGGGAGTTAAAGGACAAAACAATTACTCTGATCAACACCCCAAATCTCTTACAACCAAACATCTCTCTGACTGAACTGACAAAACATGTAGAACATTGTGTGAGTCTCTGTGATCCTGGACCTCATCTGTTCCTGCTGGTTATTCAGCCTGAAGTCTTCACTGAGGAGAACAGTCAGAGGCTTCAGTCCATCCTGGAGAGCTTCAGTGAGCAGCCATGGACTCATTCAGTCTTACTGATATCAGCAGCTGAAGAGGAGACGTTACAACCTCCTGAGGAAACTTTCACTTCATTGAGATATTTGATAAAGGAATGTAGAGTCAAACTGCTCTGGAACAAAAACCTCCAACATCACCTGTTGACATGCATGAGGGACATGTTGAAGGAGAACAACGGAGAGCCTGTGACACCAGATCTTTTCAGAGATGCACATTCAGATTTACCTTCTGGTCCCAAAAGTTGGAAGCAAGAAGAAGTTTCTACCAGCTTCAAACAGGATCCTGTGGAAGGAAACAGTGAGAAAACATTTATTCCGAGTATTGGTATTATTATTATTATTATTGTTGTTGTTGTTATTATTATTATCAAAGGTTGATTTTAACGCAATTGTTGGTTCCTTCAACAAACTGCAGAGAGTTACCATAATCCTTTGCAGACATATTCAGAGCAATGAGAAAGTGCACACATGACACAACGATGTGAAGATTGAACTAGTAGTTAAAGAATTTCAAGTCTGATCTGTGAAATGTACCAAAGCCACTGAGAAGAACTGTAAACTAGTGTTAGGTGTACAGCGGACTGTCAGTTGTTCTGTAGTTAGTTTGGCTTGTTGCCAGAGGAGAAACATCAGTCTGAGGATGGGGGCGCACCGTTACGGCGATTGTTGACTCACTTTAAAAAAAAAAAAAAAAATTCGGTATACTTTATTGTTGTGTAGATAGAAGCTGACTTAATGATAGTGAAAATACAACAGCTGAAAATGAGTTATAGCTGTCAGGTTGTTGTGCAGCATTTATGTTTCTACGTTGTTTGAGAAATCCAGTAACAGGAATGGGTCTTGTTTAATTTAAGTGAAATGAAGCTAAAAACAAGGTTTGATATGTCCAAGGAAAAGATTTAAAACATTTACATTGCAATTTGGCCAATTCCTACTCCAAAATATGATTGTCATTTGTAACATGGTAGCAACATGGTACCATAACGTGATATTGTGGTTATTTTCTAGGTCAGTTTCGTATTTCGTCTCCTCTCTTACCATCATTCTTGCCATTTCTGACAGCAGCTGAGGAGAAGGAGGAATTGCTCCTTTCAAATGACGACAGTGTGAAGCATAAGTTCAGTACTTGATACTGCAAATGACTTGTCCTCTAGTAAATGATTAGAATTTATATGCGCACTTTTTTCTTTTTTCCATTTCATTTCTTTGGATTTTCATCAGACCCGTCGTCGTCCACCTCCAGGGAGACAGGTGTTTTCCCACCTGATGCCTCTGTGAAACAGATTGATTAGTATCATTCACAATGTTTTGAGAGGATTTCTTTGACAAAACATCTTTTTTCTTTTCATTATTTTCTCTTTCATCAGTCCATTCAGCCGTCGCCTCCAGTGGGACCACGTCATCCCCGCCTCCTCCCTCTCATGAACAGGAAACGACAACAACAGAGGCTGAACCGGCACCTCCTCAGAGAGCTGATGCTGATATCAGTAAGTTCCATTTCTTTTCCTTCAGGTGAGAACATCTGCATCTCTCTCCAAAGATTCTTCATGGCAACAATTTGCCTTTTTCTGGTCTTAGCAGTTCCATCACCCTCGCCCTCCAGTCAGAGTAAGAGAACTGATCGTCATGAGGAAGACACACCACCCCTTACCTCAGACAGCAGAATCACAGCCACTGAAACAGGTTTGACCCTTCACCCAATTCTGGCCCAAACTGTAATGGCTCTTCCTTGTGTGAGACTAGGTCCGTATGTAAAACTTTAGTCAAAGGAGTTGGCAACTTTTTCAGTGATTTTGCCAAGAAACAAAGAAATTCTGGTTATGTGTTTTTCAACACTTGTCGGAGGGCTCCTTTGCACATTTTTTGCTTGGGGCTCCAGCAAACCCCAGGGTTGCCACTGTTCTTTCTGCATGATGTAAAATGCAAGTGGATTACTGTCAAATGGTGTGAAGTATTATAGAAAGTACACAGTATTAGCAAGTGCAGTGCCTGTTGTTAGATTACATCCCTGTTCTGTCGACCAAAAGTCTGAAGGATTGAGCACACAGTTGTTCTCCCAGCATTTAGCGAAAGCCTTCTACCAGCCTCGGTCATTGTAAGCCCCTGATTGAGAACATGTTCTCCAAGTGTGGCTCTGATCTCATCAGGAACGTCCATATGTCCTCTGCCTCTTCCTCTGTTTTGCCTCCCAACTCCTCCACCTTGCAGCCTCACTCCTCTTCCTCATGTTCTTCTGTCTGGCTGTTGACCCTGTTTTATTCCTGATCCTTCCATTGTAATGTTGTGTTGTGCTCTGGCTATATATATCAATTTTCTTGCCAGTTGATGTTATATATTGTATATTGTTATACTGGGTTGCTGAGCAGGCAAAATTGACAGTCCGGGTTTTTATTGGTGCGTGCGAGTCCAGGATTGAGCTGAGGCTGTTGTTGTAACGGTCCACAAGATTGCCAACTGTAGGTTCAGAGGGGACGGAAAGAAGTTTGAATGTCCTGTTTAAATGAGGTGGGGTCAATGTTATTAATATTCTGGAAAGTTTTTTGTTGTTTGTGCTTGGTGAAGTGAGAGGAGATGGGAATCTTGATTGTTATTGCCTGATGGTCAGAGATACCAATATCTTAGTTCATGGAATTGACTCAGTGATTACCAACAGTGGTGGGCTCAGCTAACCAAAAAGTTCGCTTTGATAACCGTTCTTCCGCTAAACTATTCTTTCGATAACGCTAAACTGACAAACTGCTAAAAGATTTAGCTGAAGCTAACAATAGCCGCTAACCGCTAACGCCTGGTTCACACAGGACGTGCCGCGCGCAGAAGCGGTAGCACCGCACACCGAGTTTCGGATCGAGCTCCTATCTACGGTTCATAGGCGCGGGGTAGCGCCGCGAGTGGAGCAGCTCGCGCTCTGCAGCGCGCCCGCTCTGCTCCTCTCTATTTTCTCCGCGAGCCCTGAGCGCCGAGAGCGCATAGGGGATTATTTGTTGACGTCGCGCCATGACGCAAGCACGTACGCGAGTCATTCAAATATCTCCGGAATCTTGAGTTCGATCCAGGAACGATGACTGCAGTGGTGCACCGTCCTGTTGCAACCACATTACTTTGCCTTTTCCGCAGAGGAGAGACATCAGCCTGAGGACAGGGGCACACTCACCATTGTGATTGTTGACTCACTTTTTTTAATTTGGTGAAGTGAAATGACTCATTCTTTTGTTAGACCAAGTTCATCTGTAAATCTTCAGCCAATTGAGTTGACACCTAAGATATGAGATATATTTTCAGTGCCTACATTACAATATGTGTATGCACAATAGCATTACCTTTGAAAAAAATCATCACTGTTAATACTTTCCACATCTCACACAACACCACTTGTTCACATCAGTTTAAACATTTGAACTGATTTTAACTCCTGGGGCTTTAGCTTCGTAGACTCCGCCGACTCCGCCCGCTGTCAGCGGAGCGCAAAGTGCGCCGTCGGCAGATAAAGTCAACGGGGCGTGTCCAGAAAATTGTCCTAATTTCGTGAACCAGGCGCAGTCACGCCTCCATCCCGCCCACTGGCGCAGGTGGCAAGAGGGAGGAGAGAAAGTGGGTTTAACCCAGCTGAGAGTAATTTGACCAATCAAATGAACACCTCTCCTTTTTTTCAAATGCACTGCAGCAAAGGAAAATGCTACATTAACATGATGAAATACATTTTATTTCCTAAAAATGGTGGCTGATTTGATTGCCCCAGTCATCTGTCATATTATTAACCAAAGTTTGATAGAAATGTTGTGTCCTCAAGAATGGAAAAAGGCAAAAATAACACCACTGCCAAAGAATGCAAAACAGTCATTTTCTGGACCTAATAGTCGTCCTATAAGTCTACTGCCTGTGTTAAGTAAAATAATGGAGACTGTGGTCTGTGAGCAAATTAGAACTTATTTTTCCTTAAATAATTTAACCACGGATTACCAACATGCATACAGAAAAGGCCACTCCACAGCGACTGCCCTAGCTCAGATGGCAGATGATTGGTTAATGGATATAGAACAAAAGAAATTAGTAGGAGCAGTTATGCTGGACTTTACAGCTGCTTTTGATATTATTGACCGTGAAATATTGATTAAAAAGTTAGAATGTTATGGGTTTTCACAGTCATCAATATTATGGTTGGAAAGTTATTTAACAAATAGAAAACAACAGGTTTTTTTCAATGGCAGTTACTCTGATGAGAGGGAGGTCAGCTGTGGAGTGCATCAAGGGAGCTGTTTGGGGCCGTTATTATATACAATCTATACAAATGATTTACCACTAGTACTAGATAAGGCTACTGTATCAATGTATGCAGATGACTCTACAATTTGGTTGTCGGCACCTAAATGCTCAGAGCTAAATACGTCCCTACAGCAGGAAGTGCAATCTGTGGTGGAATGGATCAGGAAAAATAAGTTGATACTTAATGTATTGAAGACAAACAGTATTATATTTGGTACAACATATACTTTACAAGAACAGCCTGAATTGAATCTTTTTATAAATAATGTGCCTGTAAAACAAGTACAAGAAACAAAATTACTTGGTGTTGTGTGAGATAATAGATTATCATGGACGAGACATATTGATAAGATGGTATCCAGGATGGGAAGTGCTGTTTCTGTTGTGAAAAGGTGTGCAGCTTTCATGTCACTAAGTGTAATTAAACTAATCTTGCAATCTCTAGTATTATCAGTTCTGGACTACTGTCCAGTAATTTGGTTTAGTACGTCACAAGAAAATATAAAAAAGTTGCAAATTGTACAAAATAGAGCAGCAAGAATAGCTTTGCATTGTGGTTACAGAACAAATATCATAGCCATGCACAAGTGTTTGGACTGGTTACTGGTAAAGGAAAGATTATTGTATTCGTTACTGGTTTTCTTTAGAAACATTTTAATCACAAAAAAACCATCAATCTTGTATAAAAATTTATTTTTTAGTTCAGCTAGACATAGCTATGCAACCAGACATGCTACCAGAGGAAATTTTACACTACCTAAATCAAAAACAAATACAGTTAAACGAATGGTTATGTATAGAGAGCTAATCAAGAATGGAATAAACTACCAGAAAATATTGGCCAAGAAAACAGCAAAATAATTTTCAAGAAGTTGGTCAGAAAACATCTGTGTATAATAGAGACTTAATATGGGTCAACTGGAATTACAAATATTACTTAAAATTGCACCTTTGCAACAGAAATGGTTCCTGGCATAAACAGTAAATGAATGGGTGACTGTCAAATCTGATTTGAATTTTAATTGTTACATCAGGGTTTTTGCTTCAAGGGTGTTTAGGTGTAAGATGGAAGGGCAAAAGAGATTTGAGTTTTTGGGTGACCAATGTGCATAATATGTGTGGATCTACATAGATATGATATGTGAATGTTGTGTATCTCTACTGACCTAGGAGCGGTCTTGTATTGTTTGTTTGTTGTTGTGTTATGTATTTGTTTGTGTTTTTGTTTTTGGAATTTGTATATGGATTGTTTTGTAGATAATGTGGCTGCTTTGACACATTGTGAAGATGTTGTATGGACCCCAGGAAGAATAGCTTTGGCATTGCCATGCGAATGGGGATCCAAATAAGTCAAATCAAATCAAATCCTGGCCTCAATACTAAACCATAGTGGAGCAACAATGTATATGAAGGTATTTTAAAATAAATAATCTCTTGAAGAGCTTGGGGAACCAGACAAATGAAATAACAATGCAGACACATTTACCGGCTCATACTTCTTTCAGAGCGCCGATCGGCTCCGCCGAGGTCTTTACATACAGTGCGCGCTTTTACCCACGACACTATTCATTCACAAAGAAATACAAGGCAAACTGACAGGTGCATGGCTGTAGCAAATGCGTCGTGACAAGATGCAAGATCAATAAAACACACTAAGAGCCTGCCCAAGACTGTCTGAACCGTGTTTTGGTCCGATGGTGTGAAATAACTTCTGACATTGTGCGGGTTTCCTCCTCAAAATCACAGGTAGAAATGATGATTCACCTGCTTTTTACGCTGTTCAACGCATGTATATGCAGCCGTGCGGGATCCACATAGTTCTGCACCCGAAATATGTTCATTTTATTTTTTTAATCAGATCAGTCAACTGAATGAAGCCGCTGTCATTGCGTGGAGTGTGTTGGTCAGCTCTAGTGACAAACGGACTGATTCTCCATATGAAGGATTTCTTTTAAGCCGGTTCAAAATGACCTGAGAGATCTTCCGAGCACAAAATAGAGACTGTTCATGCATGAATGAGGAGAGCAAAGCGGAGAGTCCCTCATTTTCGGCTCATTCATGATGACAGATTTGGTGTCACAACTCTGTAGAGACAACATATCCTGCTCTGGGCCCGGCCGAATTGTACATTGACCCACTTGAAACCATTTTCGCGTGTGGTTTGTTTTTCTTTTGTCTTTTCTTTCTTTCTTTCTCTTTTTTTTCTTTGTGTTTTTTTTTTTTTTTTTTTTTTTTTTTTTTTTTTGCTGGTTCTTTGCCTGAGGAAGATCGACAGCGGTCGAAACCTAGCGCGAAAATAAGATAAATAAACAAAATATTAAGTCAAGAGGATCAGCAAACCTTTTAATGCCTCATGTCTGCTTTATCAATGCCTCAAATCAGGTTTCAAAATTTATTTAACTTTTTACAGTGCGCATTTGCGCAGCGTTACCTCTCACTGACACTCTGCGCACTCGTGTCCCTGATAAACACGCACACACACCAACACACATAAAAAAGTTGTATTATTAACCGTCAATAATAATCAAAAGCATTTTAAAATTAGTAAAATAAGTCTCCCCGGCTGCGCACCAGGACGGACACCTTCCCACACCCCTGTCCTCACCCTGCTCAGTTGATTCTGGGACTGCAGGCTCCACAGGACAAAGGTATTTATTCAGAAAAAATGTTCGTTCTAAAATTAATTTTTGGAAACGAAAAATACATGGTTTGCTGCACTTTGATGGAGGATATAATATTTTACCTGAATCTGTAATTGGCACCTCTGGAGTCGCTGGGCCAGTGCTCCTGCTGTCAACTACTGTGTTCACTGTTGTGTTTAATTTTATTACATTAGTTTATTTTTTTTACACCATTTTATGTTATAATTATTTAGTTGTAAACTGACAGTAGCCTACAGTAATTCTCTATACCTGGAGGTGACGCGTGAGCGCTTCATGCACCACTGCAGGTTCTTTGCTGGACTGTACAGCAGCTGGAGGTCGGTTGGGCATTTTTGGGGCAGCAGCATTATATTTGTTTCGCTGTTTGGCCCGTTGCTGTTCTGACTCTGATTCAGAACTTTCCTCCTCTTCACTCCAGTCAAGATCGCTGATGTCCGACACGTCTCCGCCATCCGATTCCCCCTCACTGACCTCCTGTGTCATTGCTAAAGCTTCTTCCACCTTATATCTCTTATTTATGCCTTTTTTTATTGTCTTTCTTTTGGGATTTGGTTGATATTTTTGGCCGTCTGTCTGATTGTTTGCTGTCAGAGCTAGCTCCCTGTTCAGACGCGGCACATGAACCAAAACAAATCAATAGCAGAAAAAAAAAGCCCCGTGAAGTGCGTCTTTTTTTTAATCAGCGGTCTGTGAGACGCTGTTGGCCTTTGGAGGTATAAATGCTTTGTAATATTATGTGTGTCATTGTTAGGACCTTATTTGCTTCAGAAAAAAATACAAGACACATATTTAGGAAAAGTCAAAGAGTTAGAGGACAGGGGAATTATTTTAACAGATTTATTTGAATTCCAAAAACCCAAACGGTCTGTCAGACCATCTTGGCTGTTCTAGAGTTAAAGAAGATAATAAAAACAATTATGTGCTTCATGAGTGATTCTGTGTATCTTTCATGACACTGACAAGCTGTCAGTGTCACACCTTCTGCACAAAACTATCACTGCGCCCAGCTGATTCTGTTGACCCCTCCCCTGGTGCGCCGCCACGCCCATCTTGGCGCAAGTGCAGCGGACCGGTCAGAAACCCTCTTCTGCACCTGTCGAAAATAGGAATGCGCTGCCTCCGCCGCTGATCAACGCCAAGTTGCGCCATCAAATTAGAGCCTCAGATGTTCAACAGATCTTAAAGAGAGCAAACAGCAGAGGTGGGACCAAGTCCTTGTTTTGCAAGTCAAAGTCGAGTCTCAAGTCTTTGCACTCGAGTCCCGAGTCGAGTCCCGAGTCCTGACAGTCAAGTCCCGAGTCGAGTCCCAAGTCAAGACAGTCGAGTCCCGAGTCGAGTCCAAGTCCTAAACTTTTTTCCTCGAGTCCTAAACAAGTCATTAAAAAAAAAACAAAAAAAAAAACTGGGGAGGCACTGTTAAGGAAATTTTTGACTGAGATATCGATACTCTTTTTGAGAAGCGAGCTTGTAGATTGGGTATTTTCACCATATCTGTCAAACACAACATAAAGGTGCTGTGCTCCACCTGCCCCCAATGACCAGTCACCACTGCTTTTGAGAAGTGCTTGAGATGATGACTAGAACTGATTTAACTTTTGGTGTGGCTGCCTTCAGATGCTTAGAATTATTTCACATTGTAGGTGATTGTCATGTTTTTAATAAAATCCTCTGGCCTCAAACTCTTATATGAGTTACAAACCCAACAATGTTGAACTTCATGTTGAAATCAGCTACATGTCAGATACATCAGCTACTTGTCAACAGGATTTACAGCTCAGGGACAGCACAGAAACAAACCACTTAACTCTATTCATCACAAATAGGAATAAGGTCAAAGCATTTCCAGAATAAAAGAATAAACCTCGGGAGGACAGTTGGAGTTACATTAGAACACAGGCTGTTACCAGAACATTATATCTGTGACTGGACCAATCTTGGCTTCAAGCCTAACTATCCCATTTCCACTCAAACCGAACATTTTACACAAAGAAACTCCAGGAGTAAATGGAAAAATTACAAAAACACAGTTCGGCAGCCCACAACAGAAACACCAGTGATCAGTCTGTCTGATGACTCTTTCTCAACTTTGTCACAAAAACCTGGTGAATCAGCAGAGGAAGAACAACATGAAGCCTTATTGTCTTACCTTTGTTGCTGGGAGGCTGGAACCATTTATCATTATTATTATTATTATTATTATTATTATTATTATTATTATTAGCTTTAATTATTGGAGCAAAACTCTGCCATGAGCAGATATTCCAGGTTATGGTATGACCCAGTGGCGGACCGTGCATTTCACATTAAGGCCTTCAGAACAGATCCGCCTGAACCAATCCACCTCTCAATAACTATTTTGTCTACAAAAAAAAATGTTATTATGCAGATATGCATATAAAGAGTTGTTGCACAGCAGATAGATACTTGTGCAGCCAGAATAAATGCCTTTGCTGAAGTGCACAAGTCTCCTACTACATCTGTGCACATACAATGAGCATCAACAACTTAATAAAACAGCAATATAATTTAGGAAAAGAGAAACATTTTACTCACCAAAATCCCAATTATTTGTAAACAAAATCCATCCTCCTTTCCTTCCTCAAAAAGAGTTCAATTGCTCTGTCATATAGATTATCCGTGCGTTTCAGTTCCATAAAGCCAGGGCTGAAAGTCCAGCTGCCCTGTGGTATTTCTGGCGTAAGTTTTATTTCTCTTCTTGTTCTTCTTGTTCTTCTTCTTCTTCTTCTTGTTCTTCTTCTTCTTCTTGTTCTTCTTCTTGTTCTTGTTCTTCTTCTTCTTCTTCTTCTTCTTCTTCTTCTTCTTCTTCTTCTTCTTCTTCTTCTTCTTCTTCTTCTTCTTCTTCTTCTTCTTCTTCTTGGAATAATTGAGGTAGGCGACCAACAACTTAGGTGCATACCGTCCCCTACTGTATCTCTTGGTGAATGTAAATCAGAGGGCCTGGATCTGCTGTTGTCAGAAGCTAGAAGGCGCCGCTGAGTCACCAACTCGAAATCTGATTGGTTGAAGCAACTGTCTGATTGGTTGAAGCAACTGTGTGATTGGTTAAAGCAGCTGTCTGTTTGACGCTTCACTTTACTTCACTGCGCCATCAGGAACGGATAGCGAAGGCCTGGCAGATTTCTTTGACCCTAGCAACAGATGATGCCTGAAATCTGATTGGTTAAATGATTTAATATGAAAAAAACATGTCTGGAAGCAGCGCAACCACGGGAAAACTATGAAAGGAACCAGAACATACTGTTTGGAATCATTTATTAATTATTTATGGACAAAATATAATTTACATCAGTCTGTAATTTTTAGGCCAGCAGAGAAGGCTTTGCAGGCCCTGACGGCCCACCACTGGTATGACCTCTTCCTCTTCTGCTCTCTGGTGTTTCATGGAAGTTTTAATTCTGCTGTGCTGTTTACTGCCTCCTGTACAACCTGCGTACGGCCAGTCATTCTGTTTCCTTCTTTCATTTATAAAATCTGAGGAAAGACCTAATCACAAATCAACATTTCAACATGTCAAATAGAAAAGCAACCGACATCAGAGGAGGCAGTCTGTTAATCCAAAGAATCACCATCAGACGTCCTCAGATAGCTTTAGACTGATCAAGCTAATGAACCAGATCTACACATACTGACATGTCTCTGTCCTGGTAGAGATGCTCTGACACCATTAAAGAAATATATCAAAATACTAACTGTACCATCGACACAAGAACAAACATTACTAAACATCCAAGATGTGTTAGACACAGAGAACCATCAGTCTCAGGAGTGTTTTCCATTATTTGTCCAGAAGCAGAGTTCCACAGAAATAAACAAAGAGCTGCAGAACAGGTGACTGAGAATGAAGAGGTGACGTCTGCACAAAGAAAGAAAGAAAGAAACAATAAAATAATAGTCCGGTTATCTCCCAGGTTACAGATTACTAGTTACAATGGAAGTGCAAAGTGTACTTATTTGATCAGGAGACCCTGGTTCTTGCTGGAGGTCCCAGTGGAGACCCTGGTCCGGCTCCTGCTGGTGGTTCAGTGTTCTCTTGTGAAGCAGAGAGCAGCCTCAGTTCTCTGCAGCGTCTGAAAATGAGGCTCTGCTCCACGAAGTCCCAGGAGAGGCTCAGCAGTGTGACTGTCTGCCATGTCCACAGAGACCAGCTGAGAGGACGGACAAGGAGGACATATGTCATGTCTTCATTGGCACTTCAGAACGGCAGGACAATGGTTTTGGGCATTTTTAAAAATGCAGATGTTACCTTGCAGCCTACATATCTGGACCTGTAGGACTTCCAGTCCTCACAGCTGCAGTTCTGTTGGGGACAAAAGACAGTGTCTGAGTATGTTTAGCTCTGTTTTCTATGTTCAGTGTTAAATGTCCAGAGAGATTTGAACCAAGGGGCAGATTTAAAAAAAAAAAAAAGTCTTCACTAAAGTGTGCACATTTAAACCTATCTTAAAATAAATTGTGTTTCCTTAATGAAATAAAGCATCTTTGATGCATTCTTCTTCATTACAGTTCAAATACAAAAATATGAAATTCATCCCTATTCACATCTTTCAATAAAACTCGCATTTCTTTTTAATCAAAAGCAACAGGTCCCTCGGGGACGAAAAGTATGTTGATGATGAACAGTAGCTGAGACTAGAATGAGGCCAAACAGCCTCAAAATGTTGCTGTTAGCATGTTGACAGTGAAGTTCTTCAGGTCATATCCACATTTCGAAACAGACTACCGCCTTTTGCATAAAGTCTATAACCTGGGATAATCACTGGGTTAAACTAGCAACCAAGTTTTCAAACTCACCACAGGTGCTGCAGAAGAAAGAGCTGCTCTGTGTGGAGCTTCCACTGGAACAGACGCACATTTAGAACAGCCGCACTTTTTTGTTTTGTTTTTTTAATCCTCGTGAACGTCTGTTTGCGTCTCTGATGCTTGCGGACGGTGCGTTCAGGAGCATCGGAATGTTATATACTACTGAAAATAAACGGGGTTAAAATGGCTACACGTGAAGGATTTCTGTGTAGTGGAGAAAAAAACACCCCTGGCAAAAGTCTCCCCCTAAACTGACGCCTATGCGCGCATTCCAGGCGGGCAGTGTTGAAACCAGTTTATTAAAAACAATCGTGGCCGACCTGTTGTGTTGTTTGGAATGCGCCTGGAATGCGCGGGTGTTGAAAACGAGCGCTCCCGTCAATGCGGAAGTGAAGAAACTCCGCCCGTCGCACGGGGTCTCGGTGGTACAAAAAAAGCGCTCCCGCCGCAGGCGCACCTCACCACTGCGATCCAATGAAACAAAGCGATAAAAAATAAAAATGATTCATACATCGCACTTTTAAAATCACTATGATGACTTGACGTGACTCGTCGAGTCAAAGGGTTCAAGTCAAGTCCAAGTCTAGAGTCACTGAGCTTAGAGTCCAAGCAAGTCCAAGTCTTTTTTTGATTTCATCAAGTCGAGTCAAAAAGTCATAAAATCGTGACTCGAGTCCGAGTCTCGAGTCCAAGTCACCCATCTCTGGCAAACAGTCACCTCCAATGAAGCTTGACCTCATGTCAGCTGTGTAAATGTTCTTCATTCTCAATGCTTGATTGTGTTTTGTAATCTAATTTTCAGTCCTATTCATGTTTTTGTTCCAGAACATGGACTCAGGATCGTGTTGTTTGGAAAAAGTGACAATAAGAAAACATCACTGTCAAAATTCATCACTGGGAAGAAATTCACTAATGTGAAAGGAAAACAGTCTGTCTCTGTCAGTGGAGAGTGGAACAGAAAACCTTTGACAGTGGTGAAAACTCCAGACGTCTTTAATCTACCAGTGGAAGCAGTGAGAAAGGAGATGGAGAGGTGTGTGGAGCTCTGTTCTCCAGGACCAAATGTTCTGCTGCTGCTCGTGAAACCCTCTGAATTCACTGAAGAGGACAGAAAAACTCTGATGTTCATCCTGAGTCTGTTTGGTCAGGATGTCTTCAAACACTCCATGGTCGTCCTGACCCATGAAGATGAAGGTCGTCACCGCACAGTAGACAGACTCATCCAGGACTGCCAGCAAAAGGTTCACAGGTTACCTGCTGACTGGAAGGACCCTTCTAAACATGATCTTCAAGAGTTAATGCAGAAAATGGAAACGATAGTGAACACCCTCAGAGGAGAGTTTCTGGTCGTAGATAAAGAAACAGATGTTGGAACAGTAAGAAGAGAAGCCAAACCTCCTGTGAACCTGGTGTTGTTTGGTAGAAGAGGAGCTGGAAAAACGTCAGCAGTCAATGCTATACTGGGACCAGGAAGGTTTGGACCAGCTGCCAACTCCTCAGAGTGTGTCAGAAACCAGGGAGAGGTGTGTGGACGGTGGGTCTCTGTGGTGGAGCTGCCTGCTTTGTGTGGAAGACCTCAGCAGGAGGTGATGGAGGAGGCTCTCAGGTGTGTCTCCCTCTGTGATCCTGAAGGTGTCCACGCCTTCATCCTGGTCCTGCCTGTGGGTCCACTCACTGATGAAGACAAGGGAGAGTTAGAGACCATCCAGAAGACCTTCAGCTCTCGAGTCAATGACTTCACCATGATTCTGTTCACTGTGGGCTCAGATCCTTCAACTCTCAACTTTCCAAAGGGAAACAAGGAGGTAGAAGAGTTGATTCAGAGCTGTAGTGGAGAACATTTTGTTCTCAACATCAATGGAGGACAAGAACTTTCAAGGTTGTTTTATAATGTCGATACAATGAGAAACAGAAATGAGCCACACTCCTACACAATGAAAATGTTCCATCAAGCTCAAATAACAAAGATGATCCAAAAAGAAAAGAACATCAACCTGCTTCAGTCTGAGCTGAGGGATCTGAAAGCAAAGAACACAGACATCTGTAAGTACATCACTGATGATTTCTGTCTTTAACAGGACATCATCTCTCAGCACAACGTTGTTCTTTTATTTTATAGTAATAAATGTTCTTCTTTCACAGGTGATGAGACACAGAACACAGAGTGTCTCCGGATTGTTCTTCTGGGGAAGACCGGCAGTGGAAAGAGCTCCTCAGGAAACACCATCCTGGGAAGAAAGGAGTTTAAGGCTGAACCTGGAGGGAAATCAGTTACCAAACATTGTCAGAAAGCAGTGGGTGAAGTGAGCAATCGTCAGATCATTGTGGTCGATACTCCAGGACTGTTTGACAACAGTTTGTCCAATGAAGACATAAATGAAGAGCTGGTGAAATGTGTGAGTCTTCTGGCTCCAGGACCACACGTCTTCTTGTTGGTGTTAAGAATCAGCAGATTCACAGAAGAAGAAAAAGAAACACTGAATCTAATCAGGAAAGGATTCGGAAAGAATTCTCTGCACTTTGCCTTCATTCTGTTAACAGGAGGAGATGAACTGGATGATGCTTTGCTGTCAGATGAAGAATACATTAGAAATAATTGCGATGATTCATTTAAGAGTTTGATTGCTAACTGTGGAGGAAGATACCATGTGTTCAACAATCGTAAACATGACTCCAGTCAAGTCAGTGAGCTGATAGCAAAGATCGACTCCATGGTGAAGAAAAATGGAGGGGACTGCTTCACCAATGAGATGCTGCAAGAAGCTGAGGCAGCGATACAGAAAGAAATGGAAAAGAAGTTGAAGGAGAAGGAAGAAGAGATGAAGAGAGAGAAGGAGGAACTGGAAAAGAAACATGAGGAAGAAATTCAGAAGATGAAGATGAGAATGGAAAAACAAAGAGCTGAACTGGAAGAGGAGAGAAAACTGACAAAAAAACAACTGAAGGAAAAGGAAGAAAACATCAGAAAGGAGCGAGAGCTGAGAAAGAGAGAACAGGAGGAGAGAGAAGAAGAAGACAGGCTGAAGAAAAGACAGGATGAAGCTAAAAGACGAGAGTGGGAACAAAAGCTTGAAGCTTTGGAGAAAAACATAAAATGTGAATCTGAACAAAAAGAGTTAATTGACAAAAAACTGGTGGAGTCCAGAGAGGAGGTGAGGAAGGAGCGAGAGATCTGGGAAGAGAAAAGAAAAGAGTGGTGGAAGAAAAGAGAGAAAGAAGATGAAGAAATACGACAACAGCAGAAAACAAAACTGTTAAAGCTTCAGGAAGAATTTGAGCAGGAAAGAGAAAAATATGAAAAGAAAAGAAAAGAAGATAAAAAGAAACAGGAGGAAGAGGAGAAGAAGAGACGAGAATTAGAAGAAAACTACAAGAAAGAATTGGAGAATATGAAAAAGAAATATGAAGAGGAGGCCAGAAAACAAGCTGAAGAGTTCAATGAATTCAAGAACAGCAAAGAAATTGAGGTTTTGGATTTAATAGACAAACATGTGCAGGAAGTGTCTGAACTAAAGAACAAGTTTTCAAAAAGTCAACAGGAGCAAAAGAAGGAAAGTGAAGAGAAAGAAGAAACCCTGAAAAACCAAATGGAAGAACTACTGAACAAACACAAACTAGAACTGACTGACGCGAGTCTTGTCATCCTGAAACAGCAACAAGAAAATCAGAAAAATATGAAAAAGCTTAAGACAAAACACAATGATGACATGAATAAACTCTTGTCTGATCTAAATACGGATCTGGATAAAAAGATGAGAGAGGAAATCAATCGCTTGAAGGAAGTTCAACGAAATGAAATGGCTGCTTTAAAGAAGGAACGTCAAGCAGAAAACAAAGAACAGAGAAAGGCTGAAATGGCCACCATGCATGAAGAAGAAATACAAAATCTGAGGACAAAAATAGAGGCTCAACAGAAACAAACCAGGCAGAAAAAAATAGATGAACTACAGAAACAACAAGATAAAGAGATCGATGACTTCAGAAAGGAAGCTTTTGACAAAATAAAAGTAAAACAGGAAAAAGAAACTCAGTTACGGAATCAACAAGATGAAGAGATGGAAAAACTGAACCAGAAAATCAGAGATGGAGATGTTGATGTGAAAGAGTTCAAAAAACTGAGTGAAAAACATGAGAAAGAAATGAAGGAACTGAAGAAGAAACTTTTTCCAGAGAAGTGTCAGATTTCTTGAAGTTCATCAGACAGCAGTGAACATTCATGATTCACAAAATGTACAAAGTCATCTAATTGGATGATGTTCCCATTCATCCATCCAATCAATGTTTGAAGCCTTTAATTTTTATTTGATTCCCTATCTATCTCTCTCAGTGTGTGTGTGTGTGTGTGTGTGTGTGTGTGTGTGTGTGTGTGTGTGTGCGCGCGCGCGCGTGCGTGCATGCGTATGTGTTGATCTTGTGTTTACAGCATGTACTACGTTTGCATGTATGTCTTTAATGCTTATAGGAAGTCTTAAATCTTTATCTTACTAACAGAATTGTTAAAATAAAACATTCCAGCACAGAGATGTAAAGATAAAATGCATTCTTTATGTTAAAAAGTAATTGAATTTATGGGTGTCAAGTGGTATTTTATCTTTGGGCTGTCTCTTTAGGGAAGGGACCCTCATGTCATTTGATCAAATTGTACAAGTCTTCGGAATAGAAAAGAACAACCTTTTTCATTTTTTTCAGATCAGGGATTTTGTTAATAAGGAAACATCTTTGCAAGAGAATACTGAGGTTTCAGACATTGAAATGTTGTTTTTTGGAACTTGAGTGATATCTTTTAATTGTTTTACAAGATACTGAGAGGTCATTGTAAACTGGATCGTCCCTTGCTTGCTCAGACCTGGGGAAGAGAATTGGCTATTGATATTACAGAAGAAACATGGAACAGTATCTGGAAATCTTAGAAAAAAAATAACTATTTGTAATCGCTCATGGGCCTTACAACTTAATTTACTGCACAGAGCACACTTGGCCCCAAACCGTCTATCAAAATTCAAACCAGGTGCTTCGTCACATTGTCCTAAACGCAGAGCTCAGGATGGCAGCCTGACCCATTGTCTTTGGTCACGCCCCAAGATCCAGAGATACTGGGAGTCTGTTCTATCTGAGATCAGAAATATTATTAGAATCAATGTTAGTTTTGATCCAGTAACTTCTCCTCGGTCTACCAAGTAAGCGAATTGGTGACAAATATCAGAGTAAACTATTTAATGTTCTGACATTTTGTGCCAGGAAGAAGATCTTGTTTCAGTGGATTTCTAGTAAGTCATCCACTGTTTCTGGATGGAGAAACCTTATTTTGGAATATATTCCACTGGACTTTCTTACATGTTTGCTTCATTCTAAGACTGATATGTTCAACCACACGTGGAAACCCTTCTTGGACTATACTGATGGACGTGTCCACAATCCTGTCTCGAGCCTTCATCATCTCTTAAGCTGACTGCCGTTTTCGTAGCTGTCCTAATTTTAATATATTTTGAGTAATGCTGATCTGTTGTGTTGTGTTATTGTGTCAATTTTAAGAAAAAATGAATAAACATTATAAAAAAAGAAAAAATAGAATTTACAAAAAAAAAAATGTCATTATAAATAAAATTTCAAAACCTGAAATGTTTTGTTGGAATTTTCTTGCAGCCTTCATTTTATTTTATTTGCTATTTCATTTTGAAAGAAAGTTCTGTTTTCCGAGACTTCTGAAGCGAAAACAGTGCACTTTAATCAGACTTTGGAATTACAACAGGAAACTCCCAGATCTCCCTCTGTTGCTTTGTGTGTTCCTCTCTTTACCTCTGCTGCTCCCTCTCTCTGTGTTGTCAGTCTCTCTCAGTGTGTGTGAGCTCTTGTCTGTGTCTCAGCCTCTTCTGGTCTCCCATCCTTCCAGTGGCCTTGTCTTTCCCTGGCTTCCTCACCTCACTCCTTCAGTCTTTCAATGTCCAATCGTCTTTTGTCTCCCACCCTCTTCCTCATATAAGCTTCCTTTCCCCATGTGCCTGGTGCTTGGTTGTCAGTGTACTTATGTTACTGCTTCCCTGCGTTCTTAAACCTCCTCGTTGCGCTGACCTCTCTGTGTTGTTTGACCCTGTATTTGGATTACCCCTTTGGATGCCTCAGCCTGTGATCCTGCTTCCCTGTCTTGGACCTAAACAAACACTGTAAACCAGATCCTTAGTGTGGAGTCTGCCTTTGGGTTCACCTATATGGTCTTGACAGAAACAAGTGAAATAAAAACAAAACAGGAAAACAAAGATGTTTTTAAGCTGAATTGGACTCAAAACAGAAAATATAAATGTGATTTAAATGTCTGATTCAAATTTTCTTTCATGACACGAAGAGACATTGAGTTATAAATGAAATTGTTCAGTTGGATCCAGGATTACTTTGGAAGCTCCTGAATCATAGGAACACATCAGAAACACTGCACAAAACCAGGATCAGGGATTAAGCCGGCAAACTGTGGTTATCCTGTGGTTATCCTGGATGAAGTTAGTCTCAAGTCGGTTGCACAAAAGCTGGCCAAGTTTATCCCGGACAAGTCGCCATGGAGATTTATTCTCTGCAGCTAACCTGCTCCACACCAGGCTAACTACCAGGATAAGTTTCATCCTGCCCTGCTCTGCTGTCAACAATGTGAGAAATGGGGGTGGTTTACAACATTTCTGTGCTTTTTCTACACATTACATTATTTAATCATCCTGGCACCCAAATCTTACAACTGTCGTCATTGCATTTGCTGGTTGACTGTAATATTATTTATTTTCACAGATTATATGAAGACAAAAATAACTTTTAAGACAGACATTTAAGAATCCTTTCTTTATTAATACAAGTCCGACAGTAAAAGGCTGAAAATTCTGATAAACAAAATAAAAATAACAGACCTCACTGACATTGGCACCAAACCAAATTGTTGTAAAAAATAAAAAACAAAAAACAACAACCCTGAAGCTACACAATGAGAAAGAGGAGAAACAAAGGAAAAATAAATGTATCTCACCACCGAAATGGACTGCAATATAACATCATAACAGCAAATCATTTTGGGTGAATTCCAATTCTCCCCTTAGCCCTATAGCCCTTGGCCCAAACGCTTCGTTTTGTGCGTTCACGTGAAGTAATAGGGGTTCCCCGATTCCACTTCACGTCTCTTCAGACCGAGGGGGAGGGCGAAGTGTGAGGGCTATCTGGCCCTTGAAACGGAGATTTTCCAGGGGCACACTAGAAAACGAGGGCTATGTGAAATTACGCACATTGTGCTGGGAAATGCTGGTAAAATGGAAAACATCAGTGGCAGCCAAGAAATCTACAAATGTGAGTATTTTTTTGTAAAAAAAACAAAAAAACAAACAAAAAAAAACCCCCTATTTTAAGGTTGCTGCAATGTTCCGTGACAGCTCGTTAGCGTTAAGTGCATCTGGTCATGTAACATTAATGATGAACTTATTTTAATTTCTGCACGACCATGACACGTTTTATTGATATTACTGTAGCCTGCGTTTCTGATTTGAGCGCAAAAGACACCCGAAAATCTGCCATTTGTGCTCCTCTAGTAAAGTTAACGAGGGGCTAATTAATTAGTGACGCACACGTCCGAGGCATGCGTGATGAAGCTGTGTATTCCCGGCAAAAGCCGGACGGTTTCTGATGAGGTAAGACGTATGCTGATGCTCTCTTTCCTACACTGTAAAAAAAGAATAACTGAGACAACTTCAAATTTTAAGGCAACCTTTTGCAGTAAAACTTTTGAATTGTGTCAATGATTTGCTATGTCGTTTTCCTAAGCGACATTCCGTTATTGTGCCAATTACATTTACGCTGTTCTGTTAATGGATACGACTTTTAATTCTTCGTTTTGCCAATTACAACATGTTGATTTGTTCAATAACTCATTCAAATAGCCAGCAAAAGCTTATTGACTGCACAGTCATTATTTAATTACCTGCATGTCAATAAACACATAATCTTCAATGGTGGTTCCATAGTTTTATTTTACTTAACTGTGCAATACTGCAACACATTGGTGTTAACACTGTCAAGAATAAAAGGTATCCATGTCTGACAGGTATCCATTACATAAAAACACTTAAAAGAAGAAAGATGTGACGATGTTAACATGCTCATGTAACTAAAACTAACAGTGGAACATTTTAACATTTCTGTCCACAGTAACAGATACAATGAGCAAGTGTTGAAATGCCTCAAAATGATGAATTGTAATTGAAATTTAAGGAACAAATTACAGAAGAAAAAGTAAAGGAATGTCAAATGTTGAATCTTTCTAAAACGCAATCTATTTTTACAAGACAAGAACAGTCAGTAAAATTGAGAAACAACAGTGAAAAATGAATTTTGAACAAATAAAAGATTGCTTTCTGAACATGTTTTATTATTATTATTTTGCCATTAAGTCGCACAGGATCCAAAAGATGCCAAAACTGACCCTTATAATCACAGCATCACATTGAAATAATGCAACTTGAAAACTTTTTGGATTACATAATGCAAAAGCTGGCATCAGTAGAGTTCTTACTTTTGTGTGTTCTTTCATAGAACATTTTAGCTTACTGTGCAATGCTGTCACAACACACTGACAACACTGCCAACAATAACACATCTCCCAAGTGACATACCACATAGGTGTATAGCTGTAATAAAAAATATATATATACAAAAACCAAAAAACACTTAAGAGGAACATGTGCCAATATAAAAACATCCCTAAATGACTTAAATGATCAGTGGAACATTCAAACATTTCTGTTTAAAAAAACAGAAACAAGCTGCCCCAATGAAGTGCAGTGCACTGGTTTCTTCTGCAATGACCGAACACGCTGTGAGCAATGAGAGCCGATTTCCATGAACAGGTGTTGAAATTTCTCAAATGTGTATTTGAGAGCCTTTGGATAAGAAATGTTGAGGGCGTAGAAGAGTCCAAAAAGGTATGTGAGTGCAGTTGGTAGATCTGGCACATCCTGCAGGACAACAGCCTCCTCCAAAATCACAGCAATGTCCTGCACCATTGGTGATGAAGACGGTGCAGCACCATCCTCTAGGACAGGGGTGTCAAACTCATTTTAGCTCAGGGAGTAAAAAACATGGAGTAAAATCTATTCCCAAGCAGGCTGGACCAGCAAAATCATGGAATATAACTTAAAAACAACAACTTCACATTGTTTTCTTTGTTTTAACACTGTCCAAAATAGGACAGATCCAACATTAGTATTAATCATAAAAACTTGAAGTTACTTGAAAATTCTGAGGACAAAGAACACACAAACACACAATGCCTCAGCGATTCACAGAACCACAACAGTTTCACAGACCACAGAACTATATCAGGGTGTTAGTTCTCAGGCAGAAATGTTGATAAAAATGATAAAACTCTGTTGCCCAAACAAGTGCAAGAACCAGTCACAAATCATAAATAGGTTAAATTTACAAAATAATAAAATACAATAAAAACTATTTCACAACATAAAAAGCATGAAGATAAAGCTGGAGCCTGGGGTCAGTGCATCCAAAATAGTGCAAACACAACATCACTATTCAGCATAAATCCCATCGAGTTATTTAAATATTCTGGGGACAAGTAACACACAAACACACAATGCCTCAGTGATTAAAAAAACTGTTTCACAGATCACATAACTATGTAAAGGTGTCTCATGCAGCACTTTAAGTGGGGTTGCATTGTTTATTTGACTCCTGATACCTGGCATCTTTGAGCTTTCACCAGCGCATCAATATCAGGCGTCACATTCTGAGTGACAGCCAGCTTCAGGATGTGATTCAAGAGGCTGTGCGTGAGCCTTGAGCGCAGCTTTGTTTTATTAATGCTTATTACAGAGCAAACCTGCTCACAAAGATATGTGGTTCCAAACATGGACAACAGCTTTGCAGCGAGGGATGTCAAGTTGGGGTAACCTGGCAAGAGGTTCTGATAAAATGTGTCCAAGCTCACAGCGGCAAATTTGCTCTTCAAATCTGAGTCACACTGCAAGTCAATCATTTCAAGTTGGATGTTGACGGGCAGTTCAGAGGGATTCACGGTGAATGACGAGCAAAAAACTTTGAAGTCTTTCTCCAGTTCACCAAAGATCTGAAAATGTTGCTCAAACTCCCGTAACAGTCCCGTTATTTTATCTTTGAACCGCTTCATGTCCGCGACACGTTGGCTCGCGCACACATGTTGCAACGGAGAGTTGAGTCTCCCACAGTGACAGCTTCAACTTAAAAGCACGTATGCTGTCGTAATACTGTGTTACAACTTTGTTGCGCCCTTGCAGCTGTTTGTTCAAGTTATTCAGGTGCTCAGTAACATCCATGTTACGGCCCGGCTCAAGACCGCAACAAAACAAGGAGGGGACAGGACAACGGCGGAAGTTTAAATAGTTTATTTAATCAATAATTTGGTTTCTTCTCTTTAATTAAACAATCTAAAAGCTGCAAATACAAAAGGTATCAGTGTGTCGTCAGTATAGATGAGAGCAAAGCGCAGTCAGCTGTAGTGCATGTTGGTTGCAATCAGTAAATGGAATCACCAGCAGGTGAGTGTGTGAGGTGTTGTAAAGGTGTGGGTGTGCGTGCGGGAGATCAGTGTAAATGTGTGTGTGAGCAAATCAGTCAGTTAACCTGAAAACAGGCGGCGTGGCAGGCAGACTCGGTGCATGGCAGAGTCGGTGGAGGTTGGCAGCCCGGGGAGAGAGCGAGGCAGAGAGCGGCACCAGCGAGCCGCAGCAGGCAGCGAGCCAAGAAGCAAGCCCCAGAAGCGAGCGAGCGAGGAAGGCGGAAGCCCGGCTTTTAACAGGGGCGGCCGGAAGTGGCGCAGCCCCGGGACGCACTCAGCTCCTCCCACTCATGAGCTACCACAGACCACCAGCAGGGGGCTGTCACACCCCCACCCATAAAGAGCAGGGTCCCAACAGGATCCCTGTGAAATCCAACCATGGTCAAAACAAAATACAGAATGCTTAACAGACTATAAAACAAACAAAGTCAAACAAAGAACAAGGCGACAAGAAAAGGTAAGCAAGTTCTGCTGTCCTCCACACTCTCTCCACCCCAACAGGCCCCCCCACCCGGCAACTGGTGCACACAGAAGCAATTTAAGGGAGAAAAGTCTGTGGGAAGAAAAAATAAATAAATGCAAGGTCCTGCATCCATTCTTCAGAATGAAATTCTAACACCAGTTTGCCCTTTTTTTCCATGAACTGTTCAATTTCTTCTCGTAAGTCACAAAAACGCCTCAGCACAGCACCTCAGCTTAACCACCTTACCTCAGTGTGGTATGGCAAGCCATAGATGTGGTCTTTCTCTTTGAGAAGGTTGTCAAACTGACGGTGATTCAGGCTTCTGGATCGGATGAAATTCACCGTTTGGATGACCACCTCCATGACGTGATCCATGTTTAATGACTTGCAACACAAAGCCTCCTGGTGCAAAATACAGTGAAAAGTCCAAAAATCACGTCCTCCATTTGCAGATTGCACTTTCTCTTTGAACTTTGTCACAACACCTGCTTTTCTCCCGACCATTGAGGGCGCACCATCCACAGCCAGGCTGACAGCGCAGGACCAATCCACTCCGATCCTGTCCAGGGCGCCGACTAGTGCGGTAAAAATATCATCGGATGTTGTTGTACCTGACATTGGCACCATCTCCACAAACTCTTCGGTGACGCTCAATGTGTCATCAACTCCTCGGATGAAAATGGCCAGCTGTGCAACATCTGTAATGTCCGTGCTTTCATCAATTGCAACTGAAAAAGCAATAAAGGACTTTACTTTGTTCTTTAACTGGCTGTCCAAATCCACTGGAAGATCAGAAATCCTGTCTGCGATGGTGTTTCTTGTCAGGCTGATATTTGCAAAAGCCTGTCGCTTTTCAGGGCACACGATCTCCGCTGCCTTCATCATGCATGTTTTCATGAATTCGCCATCACTAAATGGTTTTGAAGCCGCCGCGATTTCGTTAGCAATGAGGTAACTAGCTTTGACTGCAGCATCACTGACGTCTCGGCTGTGAGTAAAAACAGACTGCTGTTTCTTCAGACTTGACAACAGTTCATCCACCTTCTCCTTTCGCCGCTGTCCTTGAAAGTGGTCATGTTTGTCGGCATGAAGACTTACATAGTGGCGACGAAGGTTATATTCTTTCAGCACTGCAACATGTTGTGAACACAACAAACACACTGTTTTCCCATTGACTTCTGCGAAAAAATAGGAGGATGACCATTTTTCTTGAAAAACTCTGCATTCGGCGTCCACTTTTCTCTTTTTTGACAGCGACATATTGAGGCAATAAGAGCGAAAAAGTAAAGGTAGAATCGCACAAGCAAAATACAAAGGAGCTCATCTAATTGGCTCTTGCTCGACCTACTTGCTCTGCTCTGGTTTAAGCAGTTTGCTTGCCGAACACAATTGCTATTGCGCCATCCAGTGGACACATTTAGAACAGCAGCTTATTGAAAAATTGCAGCTCATATATACTTGATATAATCATCTCTCGGGCCGGATTAAATTCTTTTGCAGGCCTGATCCGGCCCGCGGGCCGTACGTTTCACACCTCTGATTTAGAAAGAATATATTTATTTTATAATCTTAATGGCACTGACAAGCTGGAAACTTGCCTCTGAGGTTTTCTCAGACAAATTATCATCAGATCCTCCGCTCCGCAGCCTGCTCGCACCTTCTGCACGAAACTATCACTGCGCCCAGCTGATTCTGTCGACACCGCCCCCTGGTGCGTGGCCACGCCCATCTTGGCACAAGTGCAGCGGACTGGTCAGAAACCCTCTTCTGCGCCTGTCGAAAATAGGAATGCGCGTTCTCCGCTGGTGATCAACGGCCAAGTTGTGCCATCAAAGTAGAGCCCTTAGAGTCATTGAAGAACTTACACTGTAATTTTTTGCTAAGGCCCCTTGTCATTTATTGTTGAGTTATGCCCAACTATGTCAAAGACTTCCCTATCTCTCAATGATAAAGAGTCCTTAAAAATAAATCCTGGATCCAGACAGTGATCCGGATCATCACCACAATTTAATGGATTCTAAGTTAGCCCAAGACCCAGCTTTCCACAAAGTTTCATCGCAATCCATCCACAGCTTTTCCGTAATGTTGCTAACAAACCAACCAACCAACAAACCAACTAAGCAGCGATTACATAACCTCCTTGGTGGAGGTAGTAATCACAGCAAAACAGAACAACCAATAAATATAATGAAACAATTATAATTGAATTATATTAATCAAACCAAACAAATTAAAAAAAGTAAATACATAGCTAAACAAGGAAATAATGAAAAGGAAGACAAGCTCTCATTGATTTTTATGTGTTTGTAGTTGTATCTTTTAAATATCATTTCTTTATAGTTTCTTCTAACCTGCTCAGCCTTGAAGAAATTCTGGCAAACCATCTGGCACCTCACGAGAGGAAAGCAGGTCTCCACCAACTCTGTTTATAGTGGAGGCAGGGAGCTGCTGACCTCAACTGGGGATATTATAGGATGGTGGAAGGAATACTTCGAGGACCTCCTCAATCACATCGCCATGTCTTCTGTGGAGGAAGCAGAGGCCGAGGCCTCAGGGGTGGACTCACCCATCACCAGGGGCGGATCTAGGATTCTAGGAGATCAGGGGCTTAGCCCTGAGAGTGCAGATGCCGATTTATTTTTTCCGGCATTTTTTGTGCCACGCATACTAAACTATCTTTATTTTATTTAGTTATTTTTTTTTACATCAACTTACCACCAATTGAAAGCTGAGAAAGGCACAGAGAACACTTCAGACCCTTTAATGATCAAATGTCTTACCACCAGCAGCCTTGAAGTCATTGTTTTATGCCTCATGTCCACTGAAAGAAAAAAAATCTAAAATACAAAAGTTATTCAGACTGATCATAAACTAAAGAAATAAAATACCTTACAGTATTTCCTTACAGCAGGCTACTGTGATCCTGGCTGGCACCTCTGCTGTCCTTTACTGCTCTGTTCTTCAATCCTGTCCTCAAATCCTGTCTTTAGTCCTCCTGTCTCTTCTCTCTTGCTTCTCGCTTGCAAGATCCTGCTCAGTTGTTGCTCACTAAGCATCTGGTGGAGTAATGGCGGACAAAATGAAACCTAACCAGCCGGAGCGCGCATTACGTCATTCCTTTCAAATTCTCCCCAAAAAAATGCTGGAGCCGGACCGGCACTGCAACTTTCAAGTGACATTTTAGCGCTGTTAGAGGTACTTGTAATGAATATGTCAGGACACATTGTACACATCATTAAAAATGTGTAACATATTTATGGTGGAAAATAAGTATTTTTAAAGTTGTAAAACTCCTTAATGCACCTTTAAGTCTCTGGATGCGCAGGGACTGTCTTGGTTGACACGTTCCTGCAACATCGCGTGGCAGTCGGGGACGGTGCCTCTGGATTGGCAGACTGGGTGGTGGTCCCCCTGTTTAAAAAGGGGGACTGGGGGTTGTCCTCCAACTGTAGGGGATCACACTCCTCAGTCTACCTAGGAAAGTCTATTCCAGGGTACTGGAGAGGAGGACTCAACTGATAGTCGAACCTCGTATCCAGGAGGAACAATGCGGTTTTCGTCCTGGTCGTGGAACAGTGGACCAGCTCTAGACCCTCCATAGGGTGCTCGAGGGTTCGTGGGAGTTTGCCCAACCAGTTCACATGTGTTTTGTGGACTTGGGGAAGGCATTTGACTGTGTCCCTTGTGGTATTTTGTGGGGGAGTGCTCCGGGAATACGGAGTCCGGGGCCCCTTGTTAAGGGCCGTCTGGTCTCCGTATGACCGGAGTAGGACCCTAGTCCGCATTGCCAACAGTAAGTCAGACCTGTTCCTGGTGCATGTTGGACTCCGGCAGGGCTGCCCTTTGTCACCGGTTCTGTTTATAATCTTTATGGACAGAATTTCTAGGTGCAGCCAGGGGCCGGAGGGGGTCCGGTTTGGGGACCACAGGATTTCATCTTTGCTTTTTGCAGATGATGTTGTCCTGTTGGCTTCATCCAACCCAGACCTGCAGCATGCAGTGATTCCTCACAGTCCATGCTCCGTCCGTAAAAATCCTGTAGTGTGTGCCAGGCTTCAAGCAGCAGAGTGTGTGGTGTCACGGCTCAGTTCGGAGATTCACAGACTTGAGAGCTCATGGAGAGAAGCCCCAGTGGAGAGAAGTCCCTGTTGGCTGGCGGGCAGTCCTACAAAGTGGTCACGGCTCCAGCCCCCACCGGGGCTTCTCTCGGGCCGGGCGGCTGGCCATCCTGTGCCACCAGTGTGGCTTTTCCCCAGCTGCATAGTCTGGCCAGCAAACACTGCGAGCTCAGCTGCAGTTAGCAGGCGAAGCCCCAAGCCTCCAGACAGAGCCCAGACACTGTGCACTAGTTGCTGTTAGCGCTGACTCCGCCCGCAACCCAGAGGCAAATTGCTAATGAGCTCTGCAGATACAGAGGCCTGACAAATGGCACAGATTTTGTGGTTTTGGCTGATAACTTCATAAAAACAACTTAAACACCCCTGAGCACTTTAAAATAGCTCCAAAAGAGGAACTTTGAGGGATGTTTGTCCTAATGCAAAAAACTCTCTGTGAACAACACAGAGTCGTCTCCTATTGAAATCTATTGGTAATTTTCTCTGGGCCTTAGATTTAAATGTTCATGACACGAATCTCTATCCCTCAATAAGATGTTCAGGGTTCCCGCGGGTCCTTAAAAAGTCTTAAAAAGTCTTAAATTTAAAATCCAGGTATTTAAGGTCTTAAATTGTCTTAAATTTACCGTAAATTTGCTGTCGGTATTAAATTTCCAGACGGTGTGTTTAATGCCTATGGGAAAGCACTGTGATCCGCCGTAAATTTTCTAATAGTTTGTATTTGTATCATTGACTTAGCTTGCCGTAAATAGGAGACGTAGCGTTTATTAGATGTTTTATGGTACGTTCCTAATTGACGTCACGGTCACGTGACCTTCCACAACAATCGCCATGTCGGAGGGCACACACGTCACACAGCGGTTTCAGGCGGACTCAACAGTTTATCCAGCTAGTGATGGGAATTCCGGCTCTTTTTAGGGAACCGGCTCTTTCAGTTCGGCTCACTAAAAGGAGCCGGCTCTTTTGGCTCCCAAACGGCTCTTCAGATTTTTTTTGTTGCTTTAATCAATATATTACCAATAATAATGTAACGTTATGCACAAAATGAATTAATAATTAATAAAAAAAAATGTATTATACTACTATATTATGATAGCCTTTATTTTTTCACTCTGCATTGAACTTTCAACTAATTTAACCTTTTAACTTTTTTATACTAAGCAACTTTAAAGTCAAGCAACACAGAATTCCTGAAAAACACATGACACAACAAAATGTAAATTACAAATATTTACTTTTCAGTGCAACAACAAATAAACTATGAAATACAAGAATAAACTTTTAGCTTTTTTATACTTAACAGATTTGAAGTGAAACACAGGATCCCTGAAAAAAACACGAAATATAAATTTAAATGGTAAATGGTAAGTGGACTACACTTGTACAGCGCTTTTTACCCTGCATGACAGAGCCCAAAGCGCTTCACACTGCAATATCACATTAACCTGTTCACACCATACTCGGTGGTGGTAAGCTACTATTGTAGCCACAACTGCTCTGGGGCAGACTGATTTACAGATCTACAAAAAAATAAATTCTCAAATACAAACAATTTTAGCTTTTTATACACTCAACAAATTTAAAGTCAAACAACAACACAGAATCCCTGAAAAAAAAATTCAAAACAACAAAATAAAAATTACAAATATTAACTCTTCAATGCTATAAATAAGCTATAAAATACAAGAACTTTTATCTATTTACAATTCAACTTTTGACCAATTTAGACTGAAACAACATAGAACCCCTGAAAAACACGCAAAAAAAAAAATTACAATTAAAATGTGTAAAACAAAAAGAAAAAAATCAGCACTCTCTACTGAAGATTGGCATTTAGAAACGCCAAGTGCCTCAGCTTTGAGCGACTGATTCGGCTTCTTCCATCGGTGATTATCTGACCTGTTTAGGGGACTATATATGACTTGGTCTTGCAGACAATGCACTCTGCTTTTGGAGCCATCAATATAATTAAAATGAGTCCAAATTTGGCTCCTTTTCCTGATATGACTAATTTCTTTTTTACTTTCTTTCTTTTTGTCCCCCATATTGCACTCTCTCTCCTCTCTTGACCCGTTCCTGTGCTCACTGTGCTGCTGCTGCTGTGTGTGTGTGTGTTTGTGTGTGTGTGTGTGTGTGTGTGTGTGTGTGTGTGTGTGTGTGTGTGTGTGTGTGTGTGTGCTCGGCTGCAGCCCCTCCCCCCTCTGCTCAGCACACTAAGCAGCGCAGACAGAGAAAAAAAGCGTCTCGAAGGGAGCCGGCTCCTGATTGGTGGGGAGCCGGCTCCCGTCGTTCACTTCAAAGAGCCGGCTCATTGAGCCATTACGTTCGCGAACGACACATCTCTATCCAGCACATCATCGCTTGTGCACGACTTGAATAGTCCAGACTGACAATGGTGAACTTTTGTGCTCTTGTGGGATGCGGGCAGACCGCGATGTGGGTCGTTTTGTTTTTTTTCCGGATACCGCTGTTTTCACGCACCAAGGAGAGCAGACTCGACAAGTCTCACAAAGAAGAGGCGAGCTGGCTAACGAGGATTTCAGGAGCTGACGTGCAGGAATCAAGCATCAAGAACATGAGAGTCTGTGATCTCCACTTTGTGTCCGGTAAGATCAGCGTTATTACGTGATGATTTTATGCAGCATTTGGGGAGAATGACCTTTGTGTGAACCCTGTGCTCTACACTGTGGCGCAACCGAACTTATATTAGACTGTTGTCTTAAATTATAGCATATGTTTGGAGTCAGGATTGACTATTACTTCGGGTTAGTGCTGCTAAAACAATTTTGAATCAGAGCAACTCATACTTGAGAGCAGCCACTCCAGGGGGCCCTCAAGTAAATGTGCCCCAAAATAACAAATCAACTTCCAATGCACCATATTAATTGTTTGGTATTCTCAAGATAGAATTCAGCATTTCTTAGTCTTCGAGGTTTAGAGTAATTCTGTGAGCATGTGTGGATGTGTATGGAATACTATAGCCTTGATTTATCTCACCATGGAGAAATTTACCATTACAGAGGCTCAAAGAACACACAGGGGCAAAACAGTGAGGGAATGTGTGAATAAGAATAAATAATAGTGCATATCTTAATAAGAATATTAATAGGATAATATAGTAATAATATAGATCTAAAAGGAGGAAAGACCTAACTTTCAATAGAACATAAATCTAAAATATAACAGGAGCCATAATATATATACGAATATGTACATTATGTTTTAGTGCAACAGAATGTGTGTATGATGAAGTGACTATGATTTATTATGGGAGTTAAAAGTGATCATGATTGCAAGACAGTATGTCCAGGGTTCTTGCTCATATTCTATATGGTAGAGTCTTTATGTAAATTGTAGTTAATGTAATGATCTGTTTGTGACACAGATTTTTTTTAAAAATGTCTTTTTTTTTTATCTTTCCACTCCAGGACATCCATCAGACCTGTTTCCCCCAGACACAACTGACTGGTTGCCGTTAGTGGATCTGGGCCACAACAAGGTCCCAGCACCCCCTCCAGGAGCCCAGGCCCTTGATGAACATGCTGGAAGCTGCAAAACAAGGAGGAAAGATTCAGAAGCTGCTGAGAGTTTGGTGGCTTTACAGACCATGTCATGAAGTGACTGTGTGACCAGTGGTTGTAAACCAGTGGAGGAGCAGACCGACATGCTGCAGCCAGAAGAGGACACATTTGTGCACCTGTGCTGTGCACTGACAAATATCAGTGACACCGTTGCACCTTTTGACTGAACTGTAAATGTTTCTGTGCAGTATTAAAGAACAGCTGTATTCTTTTTCATGAAAACTTAGGACTCCATGCTACTGCTTTTTACGTTTTGTCATAACATGTTTCACAGAACTTGTATTTGAGCTGCCAAATAAATATTTACCCTTCCTTTGTCGGTTACCAGTTGAATGATACATGCGAAGAAACAATTCCACTCAAACAGCTTTATTTGGTATCAGCATGCCTGCAGATTCACGGATAATTAAGAGGTAAGAACCTATTACATTAGACACATACTGTATATTGTAGGTTCCTGAATAATGAAGCCCAAGCTTGACGCTCCTATCTCCTCCTGAAATCCACACGTGAAATACAAAAAACTCCACAGAATCCTCTCGATTCACTCAAACTGTTTAGTTAAACTTTAAAGTCGTGTGACAAAAACATTACGTCCAGAAAAATAAATGAAATAACAAAGGTAATATCCAGAGATAGAAAGAGGTAAAAAAAATAAATAAATAAAAACTGTGGCTCCACTCCACTCGCCCAATTGTCTGTCTGATGCAGGACAGTCACAAAAACGGAACTTATTTTTTTTTAACAGGCAATTAAATATGCAAACTTCCAGAAAACCTCAGTTTACTCCATGACATCCAACACAACTTATCCATATGGATTTTTAACCTTAACTTATTTATACACATATTTTCAAAAGTAGTTAACCACAACATGAACTGTTAATCATCTGTGAACGTTTTAACCTGTAAATTTTACTGCTTTATTTGAAAGGAACTGCCCTGTTCTGCATCACAATGAGGAGAAAAAAATGCCAAATGTGAGCTTTAGATATGTTTACAATGAAACAAAGAGTATTTTCTACCACAGAAATTATGACATTTTTGGGTTTTAAATTATGTTTTTTGAGGTCTTAAAAAGTCTTAAAAAGCATTAAATTTGACTTTTCAAATGGTGCAAGAGCCCTGATGTTGAGACGTCATTTAAATCTTTGAAACATTGACCCGCCCTGCTCACCTGATATTCCTGCAAAACCAGTCCATGCTTGTCTGATGAAACAAAACCTCAGCTGAAGATGAATGCAGACATAAAAACAATCTGTCAACGCTGTTCAATGTGGTGACAGCTCAACAACTGTCGGGCAATCGGATTTCTTCATGTTGCTGGAGGGTCTTGACCCTGAAAGGAGCAGTTTGTGGAAGAAAACATCACAGTTCAGAGGTGAGTTTCAAGGAAACTCTAAAAGTTTTGTGTTTAAACATTAAACCAGAAACCTGCTGCATGTTTAATGTTTAATGTCTCAGCTAGAAGGCTTCTGTCTTACTGGTCTATCAGGACGGTTTTACACTGAATGTGTTCAGCAGAGTGAGGGATGAAGAGTGATGAAGGGAGGAGTGGGGAAGTCATTGTTTATTTTGCCACAGGGGGACATTTGGGAGGGCACTAGAAGCAAATATTGTTTTCCAAATCTTTATTCATAATTACTGATTTAATCAAGTTTTTGTTCTGTAGATAAGTTTTTTCTTTTTTAATAAATATTCCAACCTACCTTTATCTCTTCACATTGAAGTGAATGGGAAAGCCCTTCAAATTTGAACGAAAACTGCGTCAACATACTTAAGCTACAGACTTCTTTGGTATGAAACAGCTCTTTTTGATTTTCTACCAGTTTGAAACTTTTGGTTTTTAAGTTTTCAAAGATTTTAATTTTGATCTGTTTGCAGTTTATGATGGGTGTGTATTGTGTGGAATGTTGTAGGGGCTAGAGGGAGGGACGGTCACATGCAGTGAAAATGTGTCAACTGAAATTCCAAAACGGAAAACTTTCTTTGCATTTTGGAGTTCATTCTGCACGACAACAGTGCCTGGAGTCACTGAAAAGAGGGATTTTATTGAAAACTGTCTCTGTATGCAACAGAGATGGGATACTTGGACTCGAGACTCGGACTCGACTCGGACTCGAGTCACGATTTTATGACTTTTTGACTCGACTTGATAAAATCAAAAAAAGACCTGGACTTGCTTGGACTCTAAGCTCAGTGACTCTAGACTTTGACTTGACTCGAATCCTTTGACTCGACGAGTCACGTCAAGTCATAATAGTCATTTTAAAAGTGCGATGTATGAATCATTTTTATTTTTTATCGCTTCATTTCATGGGATCGCAGTGGCGAGGTGCGCCCGAGGCGGGAGAGCTTGTTTCGTGCCGCCGAGACCGCGTTTTCAACACCCGCGCATTCCAGGCGCATTCCAAACAACACAACAGGTCGGCCACGATTGTTTTTAATAAACTGGTTTCAACACTGCCCGCCTGGAATGCGCGCATAGGCGTCAGTTTAGGGGGAGACTTTTGCCAGGGGTGTTTTTTCTCCACTACACACAAATCCTTCACGTGTAGCCATTTTAACCCCGGTTATTTTCAGTAGTATGTAACATTCCGATGCTCCTGAACGCACCATCCGCAAGCATCAGAGACGCAAACAGACGTTCAGAGGATTAAAAAAACAAAACAAAAAATTGCGGCTGTTCTAAATGTGCGTCTGTTCCAGTGGAAGCTCCACACAGAGCAGCTCTTTCTTCTGCAGCACCTGTGGTGAGTTTGAAAACTTGGTTGCTCATTTAACCCTGTGATAATCCCAGGTTATAGACTTTATGCAAGAGGCGGTAGTCTGTTTTGAAATGTGGATATGACCTGAAGAACTTCACTGTCAACATGCAAACAGCAACATTTTGAGGCTGTTTGGCCTCATTCTAGTCTCAGCTAATGTTCATCATCAACATACTTTTCGTCCCCGAGGGACCTGTTGCTTTTGATTAAAAAGAAATGCGAGTTTTATTGAAAGATGTGAATAGGGATGAATTTCATATTTTTTATTTTTGAACTGTAATGAAGAAGAATGCATCAAAGATGCTTTATTTCATTAAGGAAACACAATTTATTTTAAGATAGGTTTAAATGTGCACACTTTAGTGAAGACTTTTTTTTTTTAAATCTGCCCCTTGGTTCAAATCTCACTGGACATTTAACACTGAACATAGAAAACAGAGCTAAACATACTCAGACACTGTCTTTTGTCCCCAACAGAACTGCAGCTGTGAGGACTGGAAGTCCTACAGGTCCAGATATGTAGGCTAAAAGGTAACATCATCATTTTTAAAAGTGCCCAAAAACATTGTCCTGCCATTCTGAAGTGCTACTGAAGACATGACATATGTCCTCCTTGTCCGTCCTCTCAGCTTGTCTCTATGGACATGGCAGACAGTCACACTGCTGAGCCTCTCCTGGGACTTCGTGGAGCAGAGCCTCGTTTTCAGACGCTGCAGAGAACTGAGGCTGCTCTCTGCTTCACAAGAGAACACTGGACCACCAGCAGGAGCCGGACCAGGGTCTCCACTGGGACCTCCAGCAAGAACCAGGGTCTCCTGATCAAATAAGTACACTTTGCACTTCCATTGTAACTAGTAATCTGTAACCTGGGAAATAACCGGACTATTATTTTATTGTTTCTTTCTTTCTTTCGTTGTGCAGACGTCACCTCTTCAGTCACCAGTTCTGTCAGCTTTGTTCATTTCTGTTGAACTCTGCTCCTGGACAAATAAAATAATGGAAAACCCTCCTGAGACTGATGGTTCTCTGTGTCTGACACACCTTGGATGTTCAGTAATGTTTGTTGTTGTGTCGATGGTGCAGTTAGTATTTTAATATATTTCTTTAATGGCGCCAGAGCATCTTTACCAGGGCAGAGACATGTCAGTATGTGTAGATCTGGTTCATTAGCTTGATCAGTCTAAAGCTATCTGAGGACGTCTGATGGTGATTCTTTGGATTAACAGACTGTCTCCTCTGATGTCAGTTGCTTTTCTTTTTGAAATGTTGAAATGTTGATTTGTGATTAGGTCTTTCCTCAGATTTTATAAATGAAAGAAGGAAACAGAGTGACTGGCCGTACGCAGGTTGTACAGGAGGCAGTAAACAGCACAGCAGAATTAAAACTTCCATGAAACACCAGAGAGCAGGAGAGGAAGACGTCGTAACATAACCTGGAATATCCACTAATGGCAGAGTTTTGCTCCAATAATTAAAGCTAATAATAATAATAATGATGATAATAAATTTTTCAAGCCTCCCAGCAACAAAGATAAGACAATAAGGCTTCATGTTGTTCTTCTTCTGCTGATTCACCAGGTTTTTGTGACAAAGTTGACAGAGTCATCAGACAGACTGATCATTGGTGTTTCTGTTGTGGGCTGCCTGACTGTGTTTTTGTAATTGTTCCATTTACTCCTGGAGTTGCTTTGTGTAAAATGTTCGATTTGAGTGGAAATGGATAGTTAGGCTTGAAGCCAAGATTGGTCCAGTCACAGATATAATGTTCTGGTAACAGCATGTGTTCTAATGTAACTCCAACTGTCCTCCCGAGGTTTATTCTTTTATTCTGGAAATGCTTTGACCTTATTCCTATTTGTGATGAATAGAGTTAAGTGGTTTGTTTCTGTGCTGTCCTTGAGCTGTAAATCCTGTTGACAAGTAGCTGATGTATCTGACATGGAGCTGATTTCAACATGAAGTTCAGCATTGTTGGGTTTGTAACTCATATAAGAGTTTGAGGCCAGAGGATTTTATTAAAAACATGACAATCACCTACAATGTGAAATAATTCTAAGCATCTGAAGGCAGCCACACCAAAAGTAAAATCAGTTATCGTCATCATCTCAAGCACTTCTCAAAAGCAGTGGTGACTGGTCATTGGGGGCAGGTGGAGAACAGCACCTTTATGTTGTGTTTGACAGATATGGTGAAAATACCCAATCTACAGGCTCGCTTCTCAAAAAGAGTATCGATATCTCAGTCCAAAATTTCCTTAACAGTGCCTCCCCAGTTTTTTTTTTTTTTTTTTTTTTTTTAAATGACCTGTTTAGGACTCGAGGAAAAAAGTTTAGGACTTGGACTCGACTCGGGACTCGACTGTCTTGACTTGGGACTCGACTCAGGACTTGACTGTCAGGACTCGGGAGTCGACTCGGGACTCGAGTGCAAAGACTTGAGACTCGACTTGCAAAAGAAGGACTTGGTCCCACCTCTGGTATGCAGATACTGTACATTTAAAAAAAAAACAATATCAAAGAAAACTTAAATATTTGTTGACTCATTTCAGAATGTGATGCTCAGTTTTATGAGGATTCATTGCATGTACAATGAATATTTAAGCCTTTATTTCTTAGAATTTGGATGATCGTGGCTCACAGATGATGAAAACCCAAAAATCACTGTCTCAGTAAATGTTAATTGGGACAGGCTACTGCCTGTTCGTGGTTTCAGCCACAGGGAGGACGCCAGCCTGGTCAGGGTGTCCATGCCTTTTTATTAACAAAAAAATCCACACTGCCTGGAGAGCTTCCTCGGCCTCCTTTCAGACAGCAACCACAAGTCCGAGCACCCAGCAGCCTGAGGCAGGCCACAGAATGTCCATCTGCTGTGGAGTCCTCGCCGGTGTGACGCTTGTGGGAACCAGGACGTTCTCCGCTGGCTGCCCGGTCTTTTGTGCCTTCCTGCATGAAACCGGGACCGGAGGAATCGTCACCGGGCCGGTGTTTGTAGGAACGGGCCATCGTTTGCCAGCTGCTGCTGCACCCCATTCCCCTCTGTCTGTCCAGTGTGTGGCGGAGAGGGTGGTTGGGTTATCCATGATGGATAACAGTTTGTTCAGTGTCCTCCTCTCCACCACAGCCTCCACAGTGTCCAGTTTGCAGGTAAACCACAGAGCCAGCCTTCCTGATCAGTTTGTTGAGTCTATTGGAGACGCTGGCTCCAAGCTGCTCCCCCAGCAAAGCACAGCAAAGAGTAGTACACTGGCCACCACAGACTGGTAGAACGTCTTCAACATCTTGCTGCACACGTTGAAGGATCTCAGCTAGAGTCTGCTCAGGAGACAATCCAGGAGACAATGGAGGTGTTGACACCCATCACCCGCAGCTTCTCACTCAGCAGCAGTGGCTGGATGGTGTTAAAAGCACTGGCGAAATCAAAGAATGTGATGCTCACAGTTCTGCCACCCCTATCCAGATGCATATAAGCTTGTTGCAGCAGGTAGATGACGGCGTTGTCAACTCCCAAATGAGGCTGGAAAGCAAACCGTTGAGGGTCCAACAGCGCCTTCACCTGCAGCCTCAGGTGGGCCAAGACCAGCCTCTCCAGCACCTTCATCAAATGGGAAGTGAGGGCGACTGGTCGGTAGTCATTGGGGTCCGATGGGATCGACTTCTTTGGGACAGAAAACAGGCAGGGACGTCTTCCAAAGCACTGGAACTCTCTTCTCACTCAGGCTCGGGTTGTAGAGTTGTTGGATGACAGGAGACAGCTGACTGGCACAGGTCCTCAGGATCCTGGGGCTGATACCATCAGGTCCTGCGGCCTTCCTGTGGTGGAGTCTCTCCAGCTGTCTCCTCACCTCTCCCGTAATCACAGTCAAGTAGAGGAGGGTGCTGGTGTCTTCAGTGGAGGAGGAGGAGGAAGAGGGGGAGGAGAGATGTTGCACAGGAGTGGCCACAGGGGTGCGAGGGCCTGGGTGTGTAGCAGAGGTGGGACCAAGTCCTTGTTTTGCAAGTCAAAGTCGAGTCTCAAGTCTTTGCACTCGAGTCCCGAGTCCTGACAGTCAAGTCCTGAGTCGAGTCCAGAGTCCTGACAGTCGAGTCCCGAGTCGAGTCCAAGTCCTAAACTTTTTTCCTCGAGTCCTAAACAAGTCATTAAAAAAAAAAAAAAAAAAAACTGGGGAGGCACTGTTAAGGAAATTTTGGACTGAGATATCGATACTCTTTTTGAGAAGCGAGCTTGTAGATTGGGTATTTTCACCATATCTGTCAAACACAACATAAAGGTGCTGTGCTCCACCTGCCTCCAATGACCAGTCACCACTGCTTTCGAGAAGTGCTTGAGATGATGACTATAACTGATTTTACTTTTGGTGTGGCTGCCTTGAAGCCCTCTGAGGCAACTGTTGTTGTGATACTGGGCTATACAAAAATAAATTGATTGATTGATTGAGATGCTTAGAGAATTATTTCACATTGTAGGTGATTGTCATGTTTTTAATAAAATCCTCTGGCCTCAAACTTTTATATCAGTTACAAACCCAACAATGCTGAACTTCATGTTGAAATCAGCTCCATGTCAGATACATAAGCTACTTGTCAACAGGATTTACAGCTCAGGGACAGCACAGCAACAAACCACTGAACTCTATTCATCACAAATAGGAATAAGGTCAAAGCATTTCCAGAATAAAAGAATAAACCTCAGGAGGACAGTTGGAGTTACATTAGAACACAGGCTGTTACCAGAACATTATATCTGTGACTGGACCAATCTTGGCTTCAAGCCTAACTATCCATTTCCACTCAAATCGAACATTTTACACAAAGCAACTCCAGGAGTAAATGGAAAAATTACAAAAACACAGTCAGGCAGCCCACAACAGAAACACCAATGATCAGTCTGTCTGATGACTCTTTGTCAACTTTGTCACAAAAACCTGATGAATCAGCAGAGGAAGAACATGAAGCCTTATTATCTTACCTTTGTTGCTGGGAGGCTTGAAAAATTTATTATCATCATTATTATTATTATTAGCTTTAATTATTGGAGCAAAACTCTGCCATGAGTGGATATTCCAGGTTATGGTATGACGTCTTCCTCTCCTGCTCTCTGGTGTTTCATGGAAGTTTTAATTCTGCTGTGCTGTTCACTGCCTCCTGTACAACCTGCGTACGGCCAGTCATTCTGTTTCCTTCTTTCATTTATAAAATCTGAGGAAAGACCTAATCACAAATCAACATTTCAACATGTCAAAAAGAAAAGCAACTGACATCAGAGGAGACAGTCTGTTAATCCAAAGAATCACCATCAGATGTCCTCAGATAGCTTTAGACTGATCAAGCTAATGAACCAGATCTACACATACTGACATGTCTCTGCCCTGGTAAAGATGCTCTGGCACCATTAAAGAAATATATTAAAATACTAACTGCACCATCGACACAACAAGAAACATTACTGAACATCCAAGGTGTGTTAGACACAGAGAACCATCAGTCTCAGGAGTGTTTTCCATTATTTTATTTGTCCAGGAGCAGAGTTCAACAGAAATGAACAAAGCTGACAGAACTGGTGACTGAAGAGGAGACGTCTGCACAAAGAAAGAAAGAAAGAAACAATAAAATAATAGTCCGGTTATCTCCCAGGTTACAGATTACTAGTTACAATGGAAGTGCAAAGTGTACTTATCTGATCAGGAGACCCTGGTTCTTGCTGGAGGTCCCAGTGGAGACCCTGGTCCGGCTCCTGCTGGTGGTCCAGTGTTCTCTTGTGAAGCAGAGAGAAGCCTCAGTTCTCTGCAGCGTCTGAAAACGAGGCTCTGCTCCACGAAGTCCCAGGAGAGGCTCAGCAGTGTGACTGTCTTCCATGTCCATAGAGACAAGCTGGAAGGAGGACAAGGAGGACAAATGTCATGTCTTCATTAGCACTTTAGAATGGCAGGACAATGTTTTTGGGCACTTTTAAAAATGATGATGTTACCTTTTAGCCTACAAATATGGACCTGTAGGACTTCCAGTCCTCACAGCTGCAGTTCTGTTGGGGACAAAAGACAGTGTCTTGAGTATGTTTAGCTCTGTTTTCTATGTTCAGTGTTAAATGTCCAGTGAGATTTGAACCAAGGGGCAGATTAAAAAAAAAAAAAGTCTTCACTAAAGTGTGCACATTTAAACCTATCTTAAAATAAATTGTGTTTCCTTAATGAAATAAAGCATCTTTGATGCATTCTTCTTCATTACAGTTCAAAAATAAAAATATGAAATTCATCCCTATTCACATTTTTCAATAAAACTCGCATTTCTTTTTAATCAAAAGCAGCAGGTCCCCCGGGGACGAAAAGTATGTTGATGATGAACATTAGCTGAGACTAGAATGAGGCCAAACAGCCTCAAAATGTTGCTGTTTGCATGTTGACAGTAAAGTTCTTCAGGGCATATCCACATTTCAAAACAGACTGCCGCCTCTTGCATAAAGTCTATAACATGGGATAATCACAGGGTTAAACTAGCAACCAAGTTTTCAAACTCACCACTTTTTTGTTTTGTTTTTTTAATCCTCTGAACGTCTGTTTGCGTCTCTGATGCTTGCGGATGGTGCGTTCAGGAGCATCGGAATGTTATATACTACTGAAAATAACCGGGGTTAAAATGGCTACACGTGAAGGATTTCTGTGTAGTGGAGAAAAAAACACCCCTGGCAAAAGTCTCCCCCTAAACTGACGCCTATGCGCGCATTCCAGGCGGGCAGTGTTGAAACCAGTTTATTAAAAACAATCGTGGCCGACCTGTTGTGTTGTTTGGAATGCGCCTGGAATGCGCGGGTGTTGAAAACGAGCGCTCCCTTCAATGCGGAAGTGAACGAACTCCGCCCGTTGCACGCGGTCTAGGCGGCACGAAACAAGCGCTCCCGCCGCAGGCGCACCTCGCCACTGCGATCCCATGAAATGAAGAGATAAAAAATAAAAATGATTCATACATCGCACTTTTAAAATGACTATTATGATTTGACGTGACTCGTCGAGTCAAAGGATTCGAGTCAAGTCCAAGTCTAGAGTCACTGAGCTTAGAGTCCAAGCAAGTCCAAGTCTTTTTTTGATTTTGTCAAGTCGAGTCAAAAAGTCATTAAATCGTGACTCGAGTCTGAGTCGAGTCCGAGTCTCGAGTCCAAGTATCCCATCTCTGGTGTGTAGTAGAGACAAATTAAACGGTAACACTTTATTTGAAGCCACCCTGTATAACACATTATAAGTACATTTATAAAGCATTATAATACCATTATAACATGTGTAGCTACAGTTATAAACATTCATAGATGATCACAATGCCAGGACCTAACCCCAACCCTCACCCTAATCCTATGCTGTATAGTGCTGTATAGTGTTTCTGTGTTTCTGAACCACTCCTCCTGTCTGAGCCAGCAGCTTCCACATTTACAACCACTGTTACTGTTGACCCATTTAAACCCGTTCAGTCCCGTTCTGAACCGCTCTGACCCATTACGGGTAACAACATGACTTCCAACCATTTCACCCTGGAGGTCCGACTCCAGCTCCTCCGTGTTCCACTTGTTGTTTGTGACTGAGTAGTATTTTTTCTTCCCTCTTTCGTCAGTTGGATGTGAGGAAGGGTGGAAGCATTGTGATCATGTATGAGTGTTTATAACTACTACTACTTTTTTGAATGGCTCTTTGAAAGGAACGGCTCTCGAGAAGCCGGCTCCCGTCAAAGAGCCAGAAACCCCAGCTGCACTGCTTCTCGGTATGCACATGAACGCGTCTGTCCATGCACACTCTCACACACTCATGGTGGGGGCACAGTCAGTTAATCCACTCATTTCAGGATTAGCAGACCCAACTCAAACTCGACCGTTTCAGCAGGCATTTTCTGAAAATGTGGTGTAGCAAGACAAGGAGGAAACAGACAATTTTCAAATTTGAACGTCATAATGAGGCTACAGCAACACATTCTACTATAAGAAACTCTTCACAAAGTGAAAAAAGCATATGTCCCCTTTAAAAAAAAAAAAGGAATAGAGACTAATCAGGCAAATACACAAAAAACAAACAGTGCAGGAGCTTGATCAATTAAAACCAACAGTCAAAATAAACTCAGCCTGGTGAGTTCCACCATCTTCTGCACCTGGACGACGGCCGGTTCCAGCACTACTTCAGGCTGAGTGTTGCTCAGTTTGAAGACCTGTTAGAGCTCTGGGCAAGTAGTCACGGCAACAATAAGCCTCTCCTCCATCTTCAGGCTCTCTCAAAAAGTGTGCCAACAACTGTTTTGCGTGGTCGGAACCCTCCGTGCCCTACATCAGCATGTCCGTGACGACCTCCACGCTGACAGGCTGTCCTGGCGACAGTGAATTTGCCTGAAAAGTTCAATTATTTCAACTCGAGTAGTGCGCGGCAATAGAATTTTTGCTGGAAATGCTCGCCGCTCAAAATTGAGCTACAATTGCGTAATTATTGGCTTTGTACGGAATCTCATTGCGCGAAAAATTCGGGTTGGGTCCAGTGGAAACACACCGCAAGCCTGTAAACACGAATTAAGATCAGTACTTACAGTGCTGAAAATGTTTTGTTTTCATGGCCAAGAAGCCGATACTCATAGGTGAGTGAAGGAGTCGCAGTTGGCTGTACAGCCACATAGAGAGCCTGCAGCTGGGGAGACGACCGCAAAGAGCCAGGTAGCCCCAGTAATGAGCGAGCAGCACAACCCACAGCCAGATAAACATACAACGTGCTGCGGACACTCGACACAAATGATTGCAAAAATGTGCGCAGGTGATCAGCAAAGCAAGGAGGAAATCATGTATACCCTTTATAGCAGTGCAGAGCTCTCAGCACATGCTGAAAATATCCAATACACCCCAAAATACCAATCACACCGTCAGCTGTGTGGTAGAGACAGCAAGGAGTACAGAGCAGAGGTCATCCTGCTACAGTAGCTTTGCTTTTTTTGTTCCAACAGCACTCAAGATTAAGAACTCTGATGTGTTTTTTTGTTCTTCTTCTCTGCAGCTCCATTAGTCTCAGGTGCTTTCTGTAGACATTATGGCGAGTGAAGGACATGGTGAGTCTTGTTGAACTTTGAAGACTTTCAACAATCTGTTGGAGGTGAAGACATCACTCGAAGTGAAAAATGTCTGAGTGTTTGATTTCTGTCTTGTTCCAGTTCCAGATCCACGGCTGAAGCACCACAGCAGCTTTCAGTTTATTCCACCTGACAGTGAGTACAGCCTTTATCCCAGCAGGGGGCGCTGCAGCAGAGGTCAATAATTTAAAGTCTGACATTGTAGAAGCAGACAGGAAAAGAGCTGGGGCCTTAAGGGCTGGCGTTTCCCTCCCTGCTTCAGCACATCTAATTTAATGTTGGTGTCTTCACCAAGCTTGCAAAAAATGCCCAGTAATTAGCCTGTTATTACAGTCACATTTCCTCGAACTGGGGGAGACCTTATACATGCAGGCAGGGGTGAAAGTAAGATAAGATTCTTGCAGGAACTGTGCAACTCAAAAAAATGTTTTAGTTTGTGCGCAAAGCCTGCGAGCATCGTACAAGACAGATATTGATAAATCCTGCTCTTTTTTGACATCCTTGAAAGCATAATGCTTTTTTAATTGTTTGAATGTTGTTTAGAATGTTTAAATATAATACATATTGTTACGGCAGCAGTGAACTCTTCATGATGGAGGCAATTGACAAGGACTGCTGCTCTTTAGCTCATTCACAGCTTTTATTGTTGTAACAACTAATATATACTGGGAACATGTCACTCACACAAAAAAAATGCTGGCACAGAGGCCACATCACTGTCACACCGACCCTTCTCACTGTTGGTCCAACATAAAGTAAATGAAACTTAACAAGAAAAACACCGGAAAAACAGCATCAACACATAGAAAAACAATAACTTAACACACCTACAACAAAACGAAGTACATCTGAACACATTTTAACACAAAATACATCTTGAAACGGCCCGAACAATCCCCTCCCATGATGCCTTGCGGCACCAAACAGTATGGCGGCCCCCAGTGGCGCCTGCCGCCGCAACAATATATATAATATATATACATGTTGTTTTTAGTTAAATGTTTTTTTTTTTAATTTTTCTTTGCATTTTTGACCTGTCCTGGTTGTCTCTTGAGACGGGGACGGGGGAGTGTCCTTACATCACCTAGGCAACCAGCCATCCAATGAAAAGAACGCATTGAGTTTACCTCACTTCCACGTGTGCTTGTTTGCGGAAGGAGTGATGCTGCTCGCATGACAGAGAGACGGAGAATATTGTACGATGCGTGAACCCTCACAATTTATTACTTGTGGATTTATGTTTTGTTTATTTTGCAAAAATGACTACCCTGTTGTCTGCAAAAAACACACAACAGTGGACATTGGATTAACGTTACGCTACAGCGAGAGACTGCCGCTACAAGCTGCAACCTGTCACGGTAAGCCAGTGCTCCAGTGCTCGTCAGGCGCATTAACCTTGTTCAACACGTCACAGAAGATGTAGTCTGGAGATGAGTAAAAATTTCGGTAAAATTTGCTTGAAAAAAGAAAGGGCTCGCTTTATATGCATGAGTGAAAGTTGCTTTTCAGAGACGTTCCGGGGCGTTCCTGTAGAAGAGGCCAGTATATTTCTTACCGGCACGGCGTTCCGGTGCGTTCCGGCTTACTTTCACCTATGGTCACCACACCAGGAGGACTGGCGCTGTAGCACAGACTACAGTCAACATCCTCTTACAAATGAGAAGAGTTAGAGAGGAGCCCCCAGCCGGGGACTGAGAATGCACGCTCTCCCCCGCCGATCAGATCTCTCCCGGCGACACAAGAATCCCCCACCGCCGTGCTTTTAACGGTGAAACACAGCCGGTTCCTCATCTTCTGTTGTAATGAACTCGGCCGAATTATCAGAAAAATAAAAAGGTAAAGGCTGATGTAAGGCACAAAATGACATAAAAAGCACAAATATGATAAAAATGAAAATGAAACCTAAATCGCATGTTTTGTCGGCTCTTAACTTTGATCTGTGTAGGATTTGAACCCATTTAAATTTGATCTATGTGGGATTTTTTATAAAAAACAATTTCTCCAATTTTCCTTTTATTTATTTATTTCAATGCAGTGCCCATGCAAGTGTTGTTGTTAAAATTACCTTGGTAATAACTATATTGCCTACACAGTTAAATGCTGACGTTTTGGCATTCAATAAAATATCCTATTTTCAGTGGTGGAAGGTGACGAAGTACAAGTACTTCGTTACAAGTACTTCGTTACTGTACTTAAGTATTTTTTGTGTATCTGTACTTTACTTGAGTAAAAAAATGAAGGGGTACTTTTACTTTTAATTCACTACATTTTAGAGCAGGTATCTGTACTTTTTATTTCACTACATTTAGATTTATGGCTGCGTTACACGCTGCTTTTCAATTTTCTGTCAATCGATTGTTTTTTTTTTGGCTGTGTGCAGCAAACACCCAAAAATGAAAGTGAAACTACACGCACCACCGTAAACGAGCGGTTGAGGCAGCAAACGAGCATGAGCTTCATTACACAGACAAGAAGGCCTCGACCAAAAAAAAAAAAAAAAACAACTCTGATACTGCGTTCAGCTCCAGTGAAGCAAGTGTAGCCTGCTAGCACAAGAGATTGCTAAATGGGAAATTGTGTGGCACAATGGACGTAATCAGCGTGGAAGGCGAGTGCAGCCCCGGCAGCAACGACAGACACATTGACGAAGAGTTGGTGGACAACGAGGATGTTCTCCTGCGGCCCTGCTTGAAGGAGCTGGTCCCATGTCTGGGGAGGAAAACTGACTCTTGGTGGGTTCAGTGCTGTCTTTGCTTGACTCGACAAACTGAGCTGCTGGCTTTCAAAAACTCACCATCAAATCTGAAAAAGCACGTTCAGGTGAGATTTTCTTTCATGCTTTTTTTACATTATTGTTCTATCCACTCTGAGTTATGGTATTACCCTTAGGTTCAAGATCAGCTGACCTGTGAAAGATCTCCTCTTTATTTGGTTTTGAGTCTTAAGTCCAATAATCTGGATTTGTTTTTAAAACTCTATTTATTGGTCAAAGCAGAGCATAGAAAACAATGATCAGCTAAACTTGTACACTAATGGCCAATCGTTTAGTGTGATAAATCAATGGTCATGACATGAGATAAATAATTCATGATAATAAATAAACAACTGAAATTATTACACTTTGTAAAAATTATTACGCTTTGGAAGGAGCTGAAACATGCCGTCTGGAAAAGGCAACGAGAGCAGTTTGCTCATGAGGAGTGGCCAAAATACCTGCTGAAAGGTGCAGAAGTCTCAATGACAGTTACATGAATCGTAGTGCTGGACAAAATGTCGATAGCAATATATACCGCAGTATTTTTTTATTCAATAATGGTGATATGAGTTTTAAACACATTTTTGATATTTCGATATAGTGCATTACAGTATGCGTTTCACAATCACTGCTGTTCACGGTGCCGCCAATTCAAGCCGAACAGAAAGCGCTGCAAGACATTGGCTACGAAGAGTGATCGCGTACTAAGACCACCACAGCTGGCTGTCCTCAGCTCAGGCTACAAGCTAAGCTGCACCGCGGTAAGTTTGAGCTCCAAAATGAGTACTTGTGATGTAAACACGACTGAACAAGCTTCCACAAGCTAATTTATGGCCACGAAATACTAATTAGTGACCACGAATTAGGTATATCATTCACTGAACAGTCCATTGAAGTTGGCGACATATTGACAGATACGGACTTTCGGTCTCAATAACTCTTTAACAAAACATCAGTAACATACAAAGGGCGCCTCCATCCCATCGTTGTGAGGTGGACGATATGCTACAAGCTCATTTGTATTAAAAGTATCTGTCGATCAAGCAGCAGAAACAATATTGATTTCTATGAGCAGCCGGTAGTGCTGCGAGGTTAAAGCGACACTAGGGAACTTTCAGTTTTTGTTGATTTTGGCGGCGCCAGTGGACAAACGCGGTAGTGTTTTGCCTGAAGGAATAGTACAGTTCCCATGTGGCGTCGTAAAATGCTGCTCCCGGTGGCATGCTGTCGGACTGAACTCGCCTACATTTGTTTCCAGTGGCTGTGTGAAGGATGAATGGCGATGAGGTAATGAATCTAATGGTGGCTAAACAATGTTATATCATGATGCTGAAAATAAACGTTTAACTTTGGTAAATGTAGCTTTGTTTTTGTACCGCTTTTCCCCCCTCGGAGACCATGCCATAAAGCAGTCCGCACATTTGGAGTTTTTTAGTGTGCAGGGTTCCTACCACCCTCCTCACAGCTGCTCAGTCCAAGTGAAAGCAATACGAGGGGGTACCCAAAAAAAAACGGAATTTGGTCAGAAAACAATAATAATAAGGAGTTCCGACTTCTGGCCGTCAGACGTGCTGCAGGTAAGCCTCGTGCACATCTGTGAGAAATTTGAGCTCCCACAGTGACACTGACGCCTGTCAGGCGCTATTTATAGCAACAGAGTGCAGAGGCAGTCTGCGATTTTTTCCAAAATGGCGACATTGACTGGGAAGCCAGAGCAGCGCGTAAACATTAAATTCTGCTTTTTGCTGGGAAAAAACAGCAGCAGAAACACTCAGCTTGTTGCAGCAAGCCTACAAGGATGACGCTCTGGGGAAGACTCAGGTCCATGAGTGGTTCGGCGGTTTGAGAAGGGCCAGATGTCGGCGCGTCAGGTCCGCTCAGCGTGAAAACAATGCTGAGCTGCTTCTTGGCTGTCCAGGGTCTGGTCCACTGCGAGTCTGTCCCTCCAGGTCAGACTGTAAATCAGGACTACTACATGGAAGTCCTCAGACGGCTCCGTGAGGATGTGAGGAGGAAGCGGCCCGCGGAGTGGCGGAGTGGAGCCGGTTGATCCACCACCACAGAGCGCCAGCGGACACGGCGCTGCGCCTCACGCAGTTATAGGGGGGGAAAAAGACATGACTCTCCTCTCCCATCCGCCTTATTCGCCAGATGTAGCCTCGAGTGACTTTTTCTTGTTCCCCAAGTTGAAGAAGGAGCTGAAGGGACAGCGGTTTGCAGATGTGGAGGAAGTGACAGAAAAATCGCAGCCGGCACAAAACGGCACTTTTACGCGCGGGTCTGACGACGCATTCGTGAAGTGGGAGACACGACTGGAGCACTGCATGAATGCGGATGGAGATTATTTTGAAGGCGACGGTGGTGTTTTATTTTGAAATGTCAGAAATAAAAAGTTATAATCAAATTCCGGTTTTTTTTGGGTACACCCTCGTACTGACGCCCTCAGGCCGTGACAGAGGGGTCATTCAACTAGCTGTAAGTCGATGTATCATCACAAAAGATATTAAAATGTTTTATTAAGGTTGAAAAGTTATCAAGTGTCGCTTTAATGGACCGTCTACAATTTACAAGACACTGCAACAGTGAAGACAACTACCAAAAAAAAAAAGAAAAAAAAGAACAAAAAGTACAGGGCTTCTCTGCAGTGTCACCATAATCACTACAACCTTAAGTAATTCTGTACTTAAAGCTCGTGTCTGGAGTTTCCATTTGTTTCCAATGTATGTATCATTTTTTAACAGAGCTTAAATGTGTTAGTCTGGTTGGATACTATAATACAATCTTAGCATAAAGCAATATAAATATTTATTTATGAGCCCTGCCTTCGTCTCGTAGACCCCCATGTTATCCAAAAAGAAATTCCTGGATCCAGACAGTGATCCGGATCATCACCAATATTTAATGTATATACATAATAAATGAAGCTGTGAAATTAGGGTTGAGCCGAATACTCATCTTAAACGAGAACTCGTTACGAATAATGCATTTTTTGCCGAATCCGAGTATAGCCCGAGCATTGTCTGTCATTATTCGTCGTTGTGCTGATGGTAAATCCTCATTGAGCAAGAACTACTGTCTTCACTCTCTCACGCTCTGTTTTCCTCAGAGCGAACGCACGGAAAAACGTCATTCTGCTCCATTCTCTGATGAAAAAGCAGCTTGTCCGTGAAAAGCCAATTTGTGCTGGGAAGCAATTAATCAATCGTATTTTTTCTCAATCTTGCATGCATTAGTGCCTGAGGAAGACCTTCACAGGTCGAAACGTTGCGCGACTGCACGTTTGGGAGGATTTTTTGGGGGTGTTTTATTTTATTTGTTTTACTTTATTTTATTGTTTGTCATACCTGTTTTTGAATGTCCTCCACCAGACGGGTGTGAGAGATGTGGGATGAAGAGGGGGATCGGACTGTAGTCCACGTGGTCGTCGCAGCGCCCATGTGCGTGACCTGGAAGCCCGGCAGGGGCACAAAGAAAACGTCCCGGGGCACGCGGGGATCGCTGGGGCAGGCAGTGGCAACCAAGGAAGGTCCAAGCAGGAAGCAATTATAGAGCATAAACCACGCCCACTTCCTGTTTAGGCCCCGCCCCATCCGAGTACAGATATGGATACAGATGATTTGGATGGGTAAACAGATACAGATACAGTGGTGTATTCACTCATCCCTATGTGAAATAGAGCTGGGCGATATGGCCTCAAATCATTATCTTGATATATTGAGCAGTTCACCTCGATAACGATAAATGGACGATAACTACTGAGGGGCATTTAATCACAACTTTATATTGTACTGAATTAAACTTCTGACAGTTTACTGTGCTCAGGTGGCGCAAATATTATTTTGTTTCTCATTATATTGGGTCAACATTCTTGAAATTTTATTAGATTTATCAACATCAGGGTACAAAACATATCTATGTATCCTAACTTTCACAGCAACAGAGGTCCAAATCCAAAATAACTCTGCTGTTAATGTAAATGTCTTCTCTGTGGGAGATAGGGAAAATCTGCTGAATGGAAGACTATGAGAAATTATTAATGTTGCAGGGTTCCAGATGTTTCCAGTGTGATGTGGTGTTATGAGCAGCTGAGAATGGAACACAATTAGACGTCTACCTGTCCCTGAGCGACAAATGAGCCCAACTTGTTTGTTTACATCTCCTCCTCAGTTTCCTGTCCACACAGCATCGCTTCAGGAAATATCTACATCCACACAAGGATTTGAAACAATGTAGTTCACCTGCCAGGCCTATCGATGGCGCTTTCACTCTGCCACAGAAACTCCAAAATGGAGAAGGAGACACGGAGCACAGACTCGGAGCTGCACATGCAGCGTGGAGTGATGGCAATCTGAAGCTTTCGGTTCGATCCCCGCTCCCGCAGGTGTAAAACTGTCGTTGTATCCTTGGGCAAGACACTTCACCCACCTTGCCTAAGTAGGAAAGTTGTGAGAGTGAATGGTTGGTGGTGGTCGGAGGGGCCGATGGCGCAGATTGGCAGCCTTGCTTCTGTCAGTCTGCCCCAGGGCAGCTGTGGCTACAGGAGTAGCTTACCACCACCCAGTATGGAGTGAATGAATAATGCAATGTAAAGTGTCTTTGAGTGTCCTGAAAACTGCTATATAAAACCAATGTGAGTAATTACATTTTTTAAATTATTGAATGATTTGTCCACATCACTAAAACCTAGTATAGCTAATATTTTGATGTCAGCATTTCTATTGTTCATAGGCCAACTTGAATAAAGATGGGGATGAAAAAGCAGAGTGTTCATATGCATGACTGAATGTGTTTGAAGTGACCAGTTCATTTGCTGTGTCTCACATAACAAGTCAGCAGCAAGCTTACTTATCATTTGAGACACAACAATTATCTAGTTATCATGAGACATAGTGGAAGTGAATTGACGTTGGCAGATGCTGGCCACAAACCAAACACTGGACCTAGAAAAATAAATTACAAATGGGGGATGTTTTTTAAAGAAGGGATTTGGAGTGACCAACCACCCCAAATGTATTTCAAAGTCTAACATTAAGAATGAACAAAATGTAGGCATAACACGTTTGCTCTAATGCCAACCTTGCTGGGTGAAATCAAATCAAAGTGTTCCCAAACTTCAGAACGTCCTCTTTTTGCCACAGGCTCCATGTCAAATCTCTGTTCACTGTCTCTCACTCTCTCTCGACTCACTAACCGCCTCCACAACCCACAAACAGCTGCAGCGCTTTTTAAACCTGTGAAGCAGTAGGTGCGTTCGACATGAGAAAGCCAGAGGCAGACCTTTAAGATTTTTGAGCCGCCCCGCCCAGATTTGGCCCGGAGTCACTGATAGGACCTACGTAGGGCATCGAAAACTCGCGAGACCCAAACGAGATCGGTCACAGAGGTAGCCGCGTGAGCTGCTGGAGAGCAACTCACCGCGGCTACCTGGCCCACCTCTCTGGTTCATACAGGCAGGGGATTGGACCCGAGCCCACTCGTCATCAGTTTGATGACAACACGCTTTATTTGCATAAATAAACACCCAGTCCCGGCTCCAGTCCAGTGTGTGTGTGTGTGTGTGTGTGGGGGGGGGGGGTGGGGGGGGGGGGGGGTGGCGAAAAAGTAACGGAGCAACACAAAAACAGAATCCACAGATCAGAGGCTCTGTTCTACCATGTCCAACAACGTATGATCATTAATCACATTGCTGAAAAGCACAAATAGTAATAAAACAAATGATAAAATAACCAGCTGTCACCTTTAGTAGAGCTGGAGTCTCCACTTTTTTTTTCTTTTTTTTTTGGAATTTTGAATAGCACAACACTTCATATTGATTTGACCAAGCCAGTGGAGTTTGCTGTTGTTTTTTTAAGCATATAATAGACTGAAAACTTTATTTATTAATTTTTTGGACTGAGGGGGCGAGGCAGTCTGCCCCCCTTGACGCCTGGTCCGCAGCAGCAGGCACGCTTCACATAACAGAAGCCAAAACGTAACTTAGAATTATTGTGTTTTTTTTTTTATTTTATTTATTTCAGTTAACTGAATATGAATTAACACAATGTGACACACAAAAGAAATTATGAATTCTTTTGTTTTTAATAAGAAAAACAAAATTACCCCTCTGACAGCCAGGGGGGGCAAGGAAGCACAGGCGGGGGGGCATTGCCACCCCGGACGCCGGGCCTGTAAACACCCCCCGCGGTGGGAGTCATGAGAAACACAAACATGGAGAACATAGCTTTGTCCGAGTTGGAGGCAGACTTATAACTCCGCCCCACGGCTGCGCCGTCTGCTTCGTCTAGCTCCGTCTGCCTCTGGCTTTGCCATCGTGAACGCACCTAGTGGTTGAAGTGTCACGTGGGTGTGCGCGAACAAAGCTTCAGACGTCACGGATCACGTGATTATCAGGAAACGAATCAAGCTCCAATACAAAGCTCCACTGAGAAGAGGTTCATTTTTTCAACACGTTTCAAAGCTTCGGTGTCACTGGTAACATCACTAGCAGCATGCGCGATGTAAACAAACAACACCAGACGATATGGTCTGCAGCAACAATCAGCCAATCAACCTGATGAGGAGTTTTACGGTCGGACCAGAATCAATCTGCAGCCCTGCATGGACCGTTAGCCTGTAGCTGGTCGCGGCCAAATTATAATGTGGCCATGCTATGTGTCCAGTGGTCATGTCTGTGTCGTTCAGATGTTCAGAGGGTCGACACAGCGTCTGTCTGCTCTGCTGACAGCTTCTTCTGCTGGTTACTGTGATTTTAAACAGGAGTTGGTGGATTCACTAGTGCAGCGTCTTAAAGGGACATGAACACAGCCCACCTACACAGCCAAAATGGACTTTCCTTTTTCATTTTTTAAAATACTGAATATACCGACATGGGCAAGATGACGTCGGGTGACGTAGTAAATTTCGTTATCGGTAAATTTTCGATATATCGCCCAGGCCAACTGTGAAAGACTGTCTGATTTCTGTCTCGTTCCAGGTTTAGATCGTCCTCTGAAGCGCAGCAGCAGCTTTCCCTTTATTCCACCCAACAGTGAGTACAGCCTTCATACCAGCAGGAGGCGCTGCAGCAGAGCTTATTGAAAGTCTGAAATTGCAGAAGCTGATCAGAATTTATTATAGTCACAGAGAAAAGAGTCCTCACTCTGATGTAGGTCTTCAACAGAACACAAGTGTTATAGCTGCAACAGACAAATACAAATAGAAATACTGTTTATGTCTCACTCTCTGGTGTGCTACTTTTTAGATTGAAAGTCATTTTTTAAAATGATGTGAAAGCAGCAGAACTCTTCAATAATTTCCTTGAAGAAGAGTCAATATTCCTGTACTTTACTCTGATTGCTGTTCTAAACACTGATTCAGGATCAGAACTGTCTGATTTGATCAGAAAGCTCCTGTAAAGACATTAAACAACTTTAATAACTCTCTTTCCAGTGTCGGAGCTGAGGCTGGTTCTGTTGGGGAACAGCTGGTCTGAGAGGAGCTCAGTGGGAAACTTCATTCTGGGAACGAACGCATTCAACACAGAGGAAGAACTGGATCAGTGTGTTCCTGTCAGCAGGGAGTCTAAGGACAAAAAAATCGTTCTTATCAACACTCCAAACCTTCTGCAACCAAACATCTCTCTGACAGAACTGGCAGAACATGTAGAACGTTGTGTGAGTCTCTCTGATCCTGGACCTCATCTGTTCCTGCTGGTTATTCAGCCTGAAGTCTTCACTGAGCAGAACAGTCAGAGGCTTCAGTCCATCCTGGAGAGCTTCAGTGAGCAGTCATGGACTCATTCAGTCTTACTGATATCAGCAGCTGAAGGGAGGAGGTTGTCACTACTCGAGAAAACCTTCCCCTCATTGAGAGACTTGATAAAGAAATGCAGAGTCAAACTGTTGTGGAACAAAAACCACCAGCAAGATCTGTTGACGCGCATGAGGGACCTGATGAAGGAGAACAACGGAGAGCCTGTGACACAAGATGTTTCCAGAGATGCACGTTCAGATTTATCTTCTGGTCCAGAAGGTTTGAAGAGAGATGGAGTTTCTACCAGCTCCAACCAGGATCCTGTGGAAGGAAACAGTAAGTGGAAGAAAACATTGACACGGAGTGAGTGATGTATTATTATTATAATTCAAGGTTGATATTAAACACATGGTCAGATATTTATGACTGACAGTAACAGGTTGTCTCGGAGAGTTTAAGGTTTTGTCTGCTCTAAATTTTAGGTCAAAGGTCAAATAAAAGCAGAATAATGTATATAATGTAGATCTTGTCTGGGACACTGATAATGTTGAAGGCTCCTGCTGTTTGTTCCTGAAAGTGTTCATTCAGCCTGTGTTTGGGTTTCTGTGCATTTTTGGTGAATTCAGGACTAGAAAGAGGAACATGGAGCCTGTTTTATCTTCAGTGTTTTTTTTACATATTTGTTCCTGTCACAATGTTAAATTATAAGATATGAAATATATTTTCAACACCATCATTAAAATGTGTGTATGCACACAAATGTTTCCTTGGAAAAAAACAACATATTTACTTTCCACATCTCACACAGCACTGATTCTTCACATCAGTTTAAGCATTATAACTGTTTTAAAATCCAGATGTTCAACAGATGTTAAAGACATATTCGAGGATTCTCTGCCTATTTTGTACAACATGGCCGATTTGCCATCTTTGAAGCACTGCACATGCGGGGCTGCCTCCGCATGAGGACTGTGGGAGCGTGCACGTCAGCCGCATGTCAGTTTGTTTACGTCTGTGCGGCTGGAGCATCGTCTTTCCGCACAGGATTAAAACACATTTGTAATCATGTCAGACTCTTCATCAGTAAGTAATAACCCTTTGGGAATTACGTGTGAGCGTAAGAGCGCGCACAGAGGCGGCGACTCGACATGATATGTCATCACACAAACGCGTTCCCAGATTGATTGGCATTATGACTGCCCAATTACAATTCGGAACTATACAACTCTGACTGGTTCTAAGGATCCTCCGGTATGTCTTTAAGGAGAGCAAACAGTCACCTCCAGTAAAGCCTGACATTTCGTTTAGTTTCGTTTATTGAGAGCCCCATTAGCTCCTGACCCAGCTCAGGAGCTATTCTGCCTGGGGCCCCTTTCAAATCATTTACTGCATTACTAAGGTTAAGTACAGAATTACTTAAAGGGACTTAAGGCAACTTTACAAAATTTACCTCAGTGCTGCCGTGATAGGCGCTGCGGGTAACTGCAGCCACCAGCCAAGGCGGCACGGGAGCGCGCACAAACATTTTACAGAATGTCCAGCTTCACAGCGCTGCACCAGGGATGCTACTGCTGTTTACTACGTCGCGGATTACTGCAGGACCACAGTGCATATTATGTGATTTTTGTAAGCATCCGTTTTCACTCCCAAATGCAGCTGAAGTTCCTCCATGAATCAAACACATATCCAATATTTATTCGGGTGCCTGCCCGGCTTCGGTCATATTTTTATTTTATTTGATTTTTTTTTGACTCATGAGATAACGCTGATAATAGGGCTGCGTTAAACGATTATTTTTGTAATCGATTAATCCAGGAAATAGTTCTTCGATGCATCGATTAATCTAACGATTCATTTTTAAATCCGTCGCGGAGCTCCTCTCCGCCTCCGTGTTTATGCGGCGGGTCCCTGCGCACTCCGCGGCCGGCACGGAGCGCGTCTCCGCCCGGGAGCGGAGATCCGCCGCATAACCACGGAGGCGCGTGAAGCAGGCCGCGGCTGCTGGAGCTCTCCCGTCGCCGCTCCGGGCCGTTTACCCAATTGGCCCCAACTCGGCCCCTGGAAGTCAGGCACCCAGGCGCTGTGACAGCCGAGGCTGACTCAAAGTGCTTCTCTGCTAGGGGGGGCGGGGCGGTGGGGGGGAGGAGGAGGGGGGGACTTGTGCTTCGATTCACGGACCGGGAGCAAATATATAATATTACCGGGAGAGTGGACAAATGAAACTACAAATAGAACTACAAATGAACTTTCTTCTGTTGATTCTTGGTTTGTCAGCGAGTGAGCAGCGGTGTATTTGCGCACGCGCGATTCATCTGAAGTGTGGAGGAGTGGTGTGGGTCTCCTCTCTGCTCTGACTGCAGCAGGGGGCGCTGCTGACACTGGCCGCCTGTGAGAGCTTTGGGACGGGGAGGGGCTCACCGAGCACCCGCTGCTTGCTGAGAACAGCAGAGACGTCCTGTCACGCCTCCAGAGCACCAGAAACAGTCGCAAAATTTGTCGGTAGTACACTTTTGACAAAAAAAGTCGAAAAGAGGCTTTGGAAAGTCTCCAGATTTAGCGAGAAAGTCACCAAGTCGGCAACACTGCCCGCCCCTGATCCCAGCAGTGTTTGAGTCCGTGTCCACGGCGGCCATGTTCTTCCTGTTCGGCAACGCGCATACAGCGTCAATTTACGTCACATCCCCATGATTGCGCGGGAAATTCGGACCCCGAACAGCAACAAATTATTTGGCACACAGCCTGTATAAGGCAACAGACAGATACGCGGATTGGCCTGTTATTTTAGGTTTTTAATGCTTCACGACCCATTAAACCTACACTAAGGAACTTTTTAACCTTAATAAAAAATTCTAATATCTTTTGTGATGATACTTCGACTTACAACTAGTTGAATGACCCTTCTGTCACGGGCTGAGGTCGTCAGTACTGCTTTCACTTGGACTAAGCAGCTGTGAGGAGGGTGGGAGGAACCCTGCACACTAAAACACTCCAGATGTGTGGACTGCTTTACGGCATGCGTCACATCATGATATAACATTGTTTAGCCACCATTAGATTCATTACCTCGTCGCTATCCGTCCTTCACACAGCCACTGGAAACAAATGAAGGCGAGTTCATTCCGACAGCACGCCACAGGGAGCAGCATTTTACGACGCCACGTGCTAGTCCTCATGGGAACTGCAGTATTCGGTCAGGCAAAACACTACCGCTTTTGTCCACTGGCGCCGCCAAAATCAACGAAAACGGAAAGTTCCTTAGTGTTGCTTTAACATTGAATAAACTGGAAATGCATGTTTAGTTTTTCACAAATCTTGCCTTAAGTCCCTTTAAGGTTGTAATGATTATGGGGACACTGCAGCGAATCCCTGTACTTTTTTTTTTTTTTTTTTTTTTTTTTTTGGTAATTGTCTTCACTGTTGCAGCGTCTTGTAAATTGTAGACGGTCCCTTAACTCCGCAGCACCACGGCTGCTAATCGAAAACAATATTGCTTCTGATGCTTGATAGACAGCTACTTTTAATGAAAGTGAGCTTGTAGCAAATACAGTAGTCCACCTCACAACGGTGGGATGGAGGGGCCCTTTGTATGTTACTGACGTTTTGTTGAAGAGTTATTGATACTGAAAGTCCGCATCTGTCAATATGCTGCTAACTTTACTGGACTGTTCAGTGAATAATTTGCCTAATTCGTGGCCACGAATTAATATTTTGTGCACACGATTTATTATTTCGCGGCCACAAATTAGCTTGTGGAAGCTTGTTCAGGCGCGTTTACATCACGAGTTCTCATTTTGGAGCTCAAACTTACTGTGGTGGAGCTTAGCTTGTAGCCTGAGCTGAGGACAGCCAGCTGTGGTGTGCTGCAGAGTACCTGATCACTCTCTGGCGGCGCTTTCTGTTCGGCTTGAATCAGCGGCGCCGTGAACAGCAGTTAGTGATTGTGAAACGCATACTGTAATGCACTATATCGAAAACGTGTTTAAAACTCATATCACCGTTATTGAAAGTTATTCGAAATATTCCGCGGTATATATTGATATCGAAATTTTGTCCAGCCCTACATGTACACACATACACACGCACTCATATATACATACATATATATATATATATATATATATATATATATATATATATATATATATATATATATATATATATATATGTATGTATGCTTGTATGTATGTATGTATACACATATACACACAGACACCCATACACACATATATGAAGAGTGTATTTCAGTGTAGTTCATTTGCAGAAACATAAGTACCACCCTGTTTATCGTTTATATATCTATTCTCGTGCTCCTAAAAGGATTATTAGTTAATCTTCTTGAATAAATGAATTCAACTTTGGTCTTACTGCTGTCACGTACAAAACATAACAACAAAATCAAATATACTTTTGAAAAAAAAAATCTAAACAAAAATAACTGCAAATGCACTCCCATATATAAAATAAAATTTATAAATGGAAGCTCAATGTCAACTCATTAAAGAAATAGAGACATGATAACAACAATACTATCTAAATAAAAGGAAAAGACCATGACCATGACAATACATGCATCCCACTATTCTGTTGATTATTTTATTTTGACAGTGATCATTCATAATTGCAATTACCCCCTTATCAATTTTATTTATCTCAAATAAAGACATAGATATAGATCATAAAGATTAGTCTTTGACATAATCCCAAATTCTAGTACTAATCAATTTTTCCCTCTTTAATTTTGATTCATTTTTACATGCATTGCTGGTCAATAATTTAGTTCATTACTGCACAAAGAATCTTACAGTCTTTTTCCGATTTCTTATTAGTTCATTATTGTGTAAACAAAAGGAGTTTTAACTTTTTTTGAAAACGTCTCTTATTGGTCTCTGATAACAAAAATCTAGGTAATAAATTCCATGCAGCCATGGCTCGATAAAGTACAGTTCTCTGCTTTTGATTTGTTCTACATGCAGGTAATACACACCTTGAGTCATTTGCCTGAAGAGTACCATAACCATGATAATCTGAGAAAAATTACACTTATCTGTAAATAATTGCTGGTATTCTTGTTGCAATTCTATTTCTTATAAATGTTAATAAAAAATACAAGGGTCTACATTTAACCCTTAACCAAGCCACGTTTTCATGCATTTCTATTACAATTGTTCCATATGGGCAACCAACACAATTCTTGCTGCCTTGTTTTGTGCAACTTGTAACTAGTGTAAATTATTTTCACTCGTGTTTGACCAAACAACTGATGCATAATCTAAACAGGAAAGCACTAAGGATTGAACAAGTTGCTTGGTCAACCACTGAGGAATATACTTTCTACAGTGTTGAATAGTGCCCATACTTCTCCCCATTTTCTGAAGTACATAATTAACTTGGCTGTTCCATGATAAATTAGAATCAACTATTACCCCTAATTATTTTGCTCCTTCAACCTGTTCGTCATTGTTTAAATCATTTCCACGAATTACAACAAAGGTGTCATTTTTAAACTATGTTTTGAACCAATCACAATACATTTTGTTTTTCAGCATTAATAATTTATTAGCTAATTCTTCATTTAATATATTATTGAGTTTATCTATTGTTTGTGAAGCCGTATATAATGTAGTATCATCTGCATAAATAGCCATGGTTGCTTGTTTTAACACCAGTGGAAAATTATTTGTAAAAATAGAAAACAAAACGGGTCCCAGGTAACTTCCCTGGGGCACTCCACAGTCCATTTGTCCAAGCTCAGAGTAACTACCATTGAAATAAACTTTATATTCTTTATTATCAAGATAACTTTCTATCCACTCTAGTGCTGACAACTCAAATCCATAACAATTTAACTTAGAAGAGAATCAGAGTCAAAATAGCCTTTATTGTGGTATAATGGTCTTAGTTAATAAAATTGTATGATCCAAAACATCAAAAGCTGCACTCAAATTTAAAAATATTGTGCCAACCAACTTTTTATTATCTATTTCCTCTAACCAATGATCGGTAATCTGAGCAAGTGCAGTAGTTGTGGAGTGACCCATTTTATATGCATGTTGATAAATTCAGTCCATTCTCTAAAAAATATTTTTGTATCTGATCATATACGACTTTTTCCATAACTTTACTTAATGCAGGTAACAAACTTATTGGCCTGCTATTTTGCACTGAAAATGGTTCCTTGTTATTCTTAATCAGGGGAATGATTTTTGCTATCTTCCACTCTGATGGAAAAACACCTTCCTTTAAAGGTGCATTAAAGCTCGTGTCCGGAGTTTCCGTTCGTTTCCAATGTATGTATCATTTTTCAACAGAGCTGAAATGTGTCAGTCTGGTTCGATACTACAATATAATATTAGCATAAAGCAAAATAAAATTTTATTTATGAGCCCCGCCTTCGTCTCATAGACCCCCATGTTATCCGAAAAAGCGCCGGTCAGCTTCAGCCAATAGAGTTCGAGCTTCCGCATTCTCGTGTTGTCAATCAAAGTGTGCAGCAGCCAGAGAGCACGGCCGCTCGCCCAGGCAGAGGACAGTTAGCTACGCAGCAGCCGCCGCGCTTACCTCGGATATATCCATGGTCTGCTGAACATCCACCGTAAACAGCTAAGCATGTAGAATGCTGTAGGGCTCGGAAGCTCTGATTTTCACCGACAGATAACTCGCGTGCACAATTAAAGGGGCGTGGCTTGGTCGCTCATGAGAGCAGAGGGAGGGCGGAACCTCCAGACTTTGGATTAAAAAAAAAACCCTTTCACGTTCAAAACTCCGGACACGAGCTTTAAGAAATTTGCACGTTTTATGTGAAACAGCTCCCCCTGCAGGCCTTGGGCGTAATGCAGCTTAGTCAAAAACTCGTCCCTGTAGCTTGCATGCACGGAAGAGGGGAACTCCGTCTTCGCTCGTTTAGTAGCGCTCAAGTAAAATTTAAGTTTCTTTTACCTGGTGGAGTCTGTGTGGAGCTGTGGCAGTGCTAGAGGCCAGTCTGTTCTTACTTTCTGGAAGATCCTGCTCAGTTGTTGCTCTCTAAGCATCTGGCGGAGTAATGGCAGACAAAACGAAACTCAAGGAGCTGAAGCGCGCATTACGTCATTCCTTTCAAATTCTCCCCAAAAAAACTCTGGAGCCGGACCGGCACTGCAACTTTCAAGTGACAATTTAGTGCTGTTAGCGGTACTTGCAATGAATATGTCAGGGCACATTGTACACATCATTAAAAATGTGGAACATATTTATGGTGGAAAATAAGTATTTTTAAGGTTGTAAAACTCCTTAATGCACCTTTAAACTTATTTTGATTATGTAAAAGACAGGCAAAGAAATTAAATCTGAAACCAACTTCAACAATTTAACCTCCACATTGTCTACTCCAGAGGGTTTATCTTTACTTCACTCAAGTATTTTTTTTTAATATGATCTTCTGTTATTTCAACAAATTTAAAGGCACAACTTTTAGTCTGCATGATATAATTTCTTATTAACCTGTACGAAATATTTTCATCCTGTGTGAGCACCATGGCTTTTTGTAATTTCTGAATTTTATTTTTGAAAGACTGTTTCAAATAATTAGCAACTTCCTATGGTTTAGAGAGATAAATTCCATCTTTCTCCAAAAAAGTAGTACTTGACTTTGATTTATTTCCCATAAGTTGATTTAATGTACCCCATAATTTCACACCATCGGATTTAACTTCTTTAATCTTATTATGATAATATATGCGTTTTTTATTTTTATTTAATGTGGGAACAAAATTTCATAATTTTCGATAATTCTTCCACTTGTCCATGTCTTTTGTTTTAGTTGCCTCCATTTTGACTTTATCCCTTTTCTTCATATAATCTTGAAGTTCTTGATCCAGCCATGGAGCTGAGACATTTCTCACAGCCTGTTTCCTCATAGGAGCATGTTTATCCATTACCTGCATTATTAAGTTGTTAAAGCCCATCACGGCTTTACATGGATCCTATTCTTGTGTTACCTCTGACCAATCTATGCTCCTCACAGCTGCTACAAAATTATCTTCATTAAATTTTTTAAAAGTCCTCCTATAAATAAAGTGTTGTCCTAGTTTCGGTACCCTTTTTTTCCTTAAAACTGCAACTAAATTATGGTCACTACAACCTACAGGAATAGAAACCGCCTTAGAGCATAGCTCCTCTACATTAGTAAAAATTAAATCAGTAAGAGTTGACGTCACGTCAGCTCCTTAAATATTCTTTATTCTCAATGTTTGAAGGTGTTTTCTGATCTAATTTTCAACCTTATACATGTTTTCATTCCAGAACATGAAATCAGGATCGTGTTGTTTGGAAAAAGTGATGATAAGAAAACAACACTGAGAAACATCATCACTGGAAAAGAAGAGTTTAAATCGCAACAATTTTCTGATTTCAAAGTCTCATTTCCCCGGCATCATGGAGGAAAACAGTCTGTCTCTGTCAGTGGAGAGTGGAACAGAAAACCTTTGACAGTGGTGAAAACTCCAGACGTCTTTAATCTGTCAGTGGAAGCAGTGAGAAAGGAGATGAAGAGGTGTGTGGAGCTCTGTTCTCCAGGACCAAATGTTCTGCTGCTGCTAGTGAGACCCTCTGAATTCACTGAAGAGGACAGAAAAACTCTGATGTTCATCCTGAGTCTGTTTGGTCAGGATGTCTTCAAACACTCCATGGTCGTCCTGACCCATGAAGATGAAGGTCGTCACCCCACAGTAGACAGACTCATCCAGGACTGCCAGCAAAAGGTTCACAGTTTCACTGCTGACTGGAAGGATCCCTCCAAACGTGGCCTTCAAGAGTTGATGCAGAAAATGGAAACGATAGTGAACACCCTCAGAGGAGAGTTTCTGGTCGTAGATAAAGAAACAGATGTTGGAACAGTGAGAAGAGAAGCCAAACCTCCTGTGAACCTGGTGTTGTTTGGCAGAAGAGGAGCTGGAAAGACGTCAGCAGTCAATGCTATACTGGGACCAGGAAGGTTTAGACCAGCTGCCAACTCCTCAGAGTGTGTCAGAAACCAGGGAGAGGTGTGTGGACGGTGGGTCTCTGTGGTGGAGCTGCCTGATTTGTATGGAAGACCTCCGGAGGAGGTGATGGAGGAGGCTCTCAGCTGTGTCTCCCTCTGTGATCCTGAAGGTGTCCACGCCTTCATCCTGGTCCTGCCTGTGGGTCCACTCACTGATGAAGACAAGGGAGAGTTAGAGACCATCCAGAAGACCTTCAGCTCTCGAGTCAATGACTTCACCATGATTCTGTTCACTGTGGACTCAGATCCTTCAACTCTCAACTTTCCAAAGGGAAACAAGGAGGTAGAAGAGTTGATTCAGAGCTGTAGTGGAGAACATTTTGTTCTCAACATCAGTGGAGGACAAGAACTTTCAAGGTTGTTTTATAATGTCGATACAATGAGAGACAGGAATGAACCACACTCCTACACAATGAAAATGTTCAGTCAAGCTCAAATAACAAAGATGATCCAAAAAGAAAAGAACATCAACCTCCTCCAGTCTGAGCTGAAGGATCTGAAAGCAAAGATCACAGGCATCTGTAAGTACATCACTGATGATTTCTGTCTTTAACAGGACATCATCTCTCAGCACAACATTGTTCTGTGGTTTTCTAACGTATGTTCTTCTTTCACAGGTGATGAGACACAGAACACAGAGTGTCTCCGGATTGTTCTTCTGGGGAAGACCGGCAGTGGAAAGAGCTCCTCAGGGAACACCATCCTGGGAGGAAAGAAGTTTAAAGCTGAACTTCGAACACAATCAGTCACTAAACATTGTCAGAAAGCAGTGGGTGAAGTGAACAATCGTCAGATCGTTGTGGTCGATACTCCAGGACTGTTTGATGACAGTTTGTCCAATGAAGAGATAAATGAAGAGCTGGTGAAATGTGTGAGTCTTGTGGCTCCAGGACCACACGTCTTCTTGTTGGTGGTGAGAATCGGCAGATTCACACCAGAAGAGAAAGAAACACTGAAACTCATCAGGAAAATATTTGGAAAGAATTCTCTGCACTTTGCCTTCATTCTGTTAACAGGAGGAGATCAACTGGAAAAGGCTAATATATCAGATGAAGAATACATTAGATATAGATGTGATGATTCATTTAAGAGTCTGATTGCCGACTGTGGAGGAAGATACCATGTGTTCAACAATGATAAACAAGACTCCAGTCAAGTCAGTGAGCTGATAGCAAAGATCGACTCCATGGTGAAGAGAAACGGAGGGGACCGCTTCACCAATGAGATGCTGCAAGAAGCTGAGGCAGCGATTAAGAAAAAAATGGAAAAGATCCTGAAAGAGAAGGAAGAAGAGATGAAGAGAGAGAGGGAGGAACTGGAAAAGAAACATGAGGAAGAAATGAAGGAACTGAAGAAGAAACTTTTTCCAGAGAAGTGTCAGATTTCTTGAAGTTCATCAGACAGCAGCGAACATTCATAATTCACAAAATGTACAAAGTCATCTAATTGGATGATGTTCCCATTCATCCATCCAATCAATGTTTGAAGCATTTAATTTTTATTTGATTCCCTATCTATCTCTCTCAGTGTGTATGTGTGTGTGCGTGTGTGCGTGTGTGCGTGCGTGCGTGCGTGCGTATGTGTTGATCTTGCGTTTACAGCATGTTCTACGTGTGCATGTATGTGTTTATTGCTTATAGGAAGTCTTAAATCTTTATCTTACTAAAAGAATTGTTAAAATAAAACATTCTAGCACAGAGATGTAAAGACAAAATACATTCTATATGTTACAAAGTAATTGAATTTATGGGTGACAAGTGGTATTTTATCTTTGGGCTGTCTCTTTAGGGAGGGGACCCTCATGTCATTTGATCAAATTGTACAAGTCTTTGGAATAGAAAAGAACAATCTTTTTCAGTTTTTTTTTCAGATCAGGGATTTTGTTAATAAGGAAACATCTTTGCAAGAGAATACTGAGGTTTCAGACATTGAAATGTTGTTTTTTGGAACTTGAGTGATATCATTTAATTGTTTTACAAGATACTGAGAGGTCATTGTAAACTGGATCGTCCCTTGCTTGCTCAGATCTGGGGAAGAGAATTGGCTTTTGATATTACAGAAGAAACATAGAACAGTACCTGGAAAGCTGAACAAAAATAAATAAAAAATTTGTAATCGTTCATGGGCCTTACAACTTAATTCACTGCACAGAGCACACTTGGCCCCAAACCGTCTATCAAAATTCAAACCAGGTGCTTCGTCACATTGTCCTAAACGCAGAGCTCAGGATGGCAGCCTGACCCATTGTCTTTGGTCCTGCCCCAAGATCCAGAGATACTGGGAGTCTGTTCTATCTGAGATCAGAAATATTATTAAAATCAATGTTAGTTTTGATCCAGTAACTTCTCCTCGGTCTACCAAGTAAGCAAATTGGTGACAAATATAAGAGTAAACTATTTAAAGTTCTGACATTTTGTGCCAGGAAGAAGATCTTGTTTCAGTGGATTTCTAGTAAGTCACCCACTGTTTCTGGATGGAGAAACCTTATTTTGGAATATATTCCACTGGACTTTCTTACATGTTTGCTTCATTCTAAGACTGATACATTCAACCACACGTGGAAACCGTTCTTGGACTATACTGATGGACGTGTCCACAATCCTGTCTCAAGCCTTCATCATCTCTTAAGCTGACTGCCATTTTCGAAGCTGTCCTAATTTTAATATATTTTGAGTAATGCTGATCTGTTGTGTTGTGTTATTGTGTCAATTTTAAGAAAAAATGAATAAACATTATATAGAAAAAAAATAATTGAATTTACAAAAAAAAAAATTTCATTATAAATAAAATTTCAAAACCTGAAATGTTTTGTTGGAATTTTCTTGCAGCCTTCATTTTATTTGCTATTTCATTTTGAAAGAAAGTTCTGTTTTCCGAGACTTCTGAAGCGAAAATAGTGCACTTTAATCAGACTTTGGAATTACAACAGGAAACTCCCAGATCTCCCTCTGTTGCTTTGTGTGTTCCTCTCTTTACCTCTGCTGCTCCCTCTCTCTGTGTTGTCAGTCTCTCTGAGTGTGTGTGAGCTCTTGTCTGTGTCTCTGCCTCTTCTGGTCTCCCATCCTTCCAGTGGCCTTGTCTTTCCCTGGCTTCCTCACCTCACTCCTTCAGTCTTTCAATGTCCAATCGTCTTTTGTCTCCCACCCTCTTCCTCATATAAGCTTCCTTTCCCCATGTGCCTGGTGCTTGGTTGTCAGTGTACTTATGTTACTGCTTCCCTGCGTTCTTAAGCCTCCTCGTTGCACTGACCTCTCTGTGTTGTTTGACCCTGTATTTGGATTACCCCTTTGGATGCCTCAGCCTGTGATCCTGCTTCCCTGTCTTGGACCTAAACAAACACTGTAAACCAGATCCTTAGTGTGGAGTCTGCCTTTGGGTTCACCTATATGGTCTTGACAGAAACAAGTGAAATAAAAACAAAACAGGAAAACAAAGATGTTTTTTTTTATGCTGAACTTGACTCAAAACAGAAAATATAAATGTGATTTAAATGTCTGATTCAAATTTTCTTTCATGACATGAAGAGACATTGAGTTATAAATGAAATTGTTCAGTTGGATCCAGGATTACTCTGGAAGCTCCTGAATCATAGGAACACATCAGAAAAAGTGCACAAAACCAGGATCAGGGATTAAGCCGGCAAACTGTGGTTATCCTGTGGTTATCCTGGATGAAGTTAGTCTCAAGTCGGTTGCACAAAAACTGGCCAAGTTTATCCCGGACAAGTCGCCATGGAGATTTATTCTCTGCAGCTAACCTGCTCCACACCAGGCTCACTACCAGGATAAGTTTCATCCTGCCCTGCTCTGCTGTCAACAATGTGAGAAATGGGGGTGGTTTACAGCATTTCTGTGCTTTTTCTACACATTACATTATTTAATCATCCTGGCACCCAAATCTTACAACTGTCGTCATTGCATTTGCTGGTTGAGTGTAATATTATTTATTTTCACAGATTATATGAAGACAAAAATAACTTTTAAGACAGACATTTAAGAATCCTTTCTTTATTAATACAAGTCCGACAGTAAAAGGCTGAAAATTCTGATAAACAAAATAAAAATAACAGACCTCACTGACATTGGCACCAAACCAAACTGTTGTAAAAAATAAAAAACAAAAAACAACAACCCTGAAGCTACACAATGAGAAAGAGGAGAAACAAAGGAAAACTAGAAAAAATTTGCAGTTCCTGAAGAAACTGCAAGTGTGAATGCTGAGCTGAAAATGTTAAACTGTAATGCAGAAAAAGTTCAAGAAGAAAGGTTGAAAAAGTTTTGAAAATAATTGAAAAAGGTTGACAAAGTATGAAAACGCTGCAAAAAGTTGAAAAAGGTTGAAAAAGTTTGAAAACACTGCAAAAAGTTGAAAAGAGTTCAAAAAGGTTGGACAAGTTTGTAAACGCTGCAAAAAGTTGAAAAACTTTGATAAAGGTTGAAAAAAATTGAAAAAACCTGAAAAAAGTTGAGGAAATCTTAAAAAACCTGATAAAGTTAAAAAACCTGAAGGTTGTAAAACTTGCAAAAGGTTGAAAAAGTTGACGAAGTTAGAAAGACCTGAAAAACAGTTTAAAAAAAGTAAAAAAAAAAAAAAAACTTAAAAAGGTTTAGAAATACTTAAGTTGGAAAAGACTAAAAAATCTGAAAAAAAAGCTGAAACAAAGCTGAAGAAATGATAGTTATCAAATTTTGAAAAAGCTGAAAGTTAGAAAGACATGAAAAACGCTGGAAAAGGTTGAAAAATTTTCAAAAAACCTACAAAAGTTTTAAAGTTGAAAAACTGAAAAAGTTTACAAAAGTATAAAAGTTTGACGCTGTAGAGGTTAAAGAAGCATCATAAAGTTATGTCTTAAAAGTTTGAATGTTAAATATTTAATCAAAGTTAAACTGATTTAAAAGTAATTTCTTGTTAAAACAGAGTTAAAGGCTGAATAATTTTGGATACGCCTAAAAAAAGGCAGCAATGTTGAAGTAAAAGACATTTTATTAACTGTTCAACAAGATCAAAACTTAAACATTTACAACAGAAAATATAATATATTTAGTGTTAACCAGCGCTCAGTCTGACATTGCAATGAATAAAAGAACACAATTGTGTCCATTTGTCTTGTTTTAAGAGACAGCAAACAGAACTGAAACCCAACAGATCCACATGAGCAAGCATCAGCGACTGTGGAAAGGAAAAACTCCCTTGAACAGGAAGAAACCTTTGCAGAACCAGGCTCAGAGATGGCGGCTTTCTGCTATTCCGGTTGGGCTTCAGGGACAAAGAAGAACATGCAGTAGAGGCTGGTCGTACCTCCCAGATCAAACAGTCAGGACAGCTTTCCTCTTCTGAGTCCTTCAAGAGTCAGACTTTTTTCACACAATTTTACTGAGCAGACGCTTTTGTCCAAAGCAACGTACAACAGTGGGGGCAATTCAGGGTTCAGTGTCATCCCCAAGGACACTTCGACATGCAGACAGTGGGAGACAGGAATTGAACTCACAACCTCCAGACTGAGTTCTAAATGTCCAGCAGCTCAGACCAGCCGTTTCCTCCAGATGAAGCTTGTTCTGTCCTTGGCTGGACGGCTGCTGCTCTCACAGCTCTTGTCCATGTTGTGGGAGAGGCAGAGAGAACACGAGACCCAGACAGAACCCTGCTGTGTGGTTGAGCTGTTCATGATGGAGGAAACAGGAATCAGTCCTCCTCTTCATCAGCGCTGCAGAGTCCCGTCACTTTGATGAGGAGAGACTTGCAGCAGCAGCAGCTCCACAGTGAGGCCATCAGCATGGAGGCTCCTCTGAGGTGAAGGTGGAGGGCAGAGGGAAACACTCCATCCTGCTGACAGAAGGTGGATGTTAGTGGGAGAACAAGACACATTCAGAGGTTCCAGCTTCAACAAGTCCATGAAATACCTCGAGACGCTGCAGTGCAGGCCCACGTCAGGACTGGAGCTGAAGTTTGTTCCTCTTGGTTCAGTCAGAGTGTCTGCAGACAACAAGGCAGGACGGACAGAGGACAGATGAGTGAGGATTCATGAGACATGTGGGAACAATCTCACTGCATGTTTCAATACTGGTGAAGTACCTGCAGCTCCGCTGAGAGGACACATGGGGACTGACTGGAGGACCTCTGGTCTGGACACGATGCAGCTGAGATGATCCCAGCAGTGTCCTCAGAGCATCAGGACGTCTTCTGCTCTCAATGCAGAATCAGGGCCGGCAGGCGCCGTCCCGTCTCACATGTCTCTCTCATGTCCAGCACTGATGACTGCTTTATGGCTGATGGACATGCTGGGACTAAAGACACTGATGCTCTGCAGGACCTGACAGGTGAATCTGACAGGCACTCTTGGAGATGGCTCAGACAGGTGACTCAGAGGACCCCACAGTGGACAGTCTGGAGGTTGTCCAGCTCCAGTCCTCAAAGGGGACTGAAGAAGGATTCAAACTACTGGGTGGGTGTCAGTTACACCACAGAGCATGTGACTGAATGAAGCTCTGACCCAGAAGAGTGTTGTGGCCTGTGCATTCACCAACCCTGACCCAGACCCACCCAGATGATGAATGCACAGGCCAACAGAGTTTTAGTCATTAAACATCAGATATATCTATAATCAATTAGGAAGGGAGGGATATCAATGCAATAATCACTTTAACATGATTACAGGATTATTTTAGACATTTACAGATTAGTTTTACATGATGTCATTTAGAAAGTGGGGATCTCAATTCATTAATCAATTTTAAAAAAATTATTAAAGAACATTGTTGCCTCAATTATGGATGATCAAACATGACAGTGAAAAATCAGAAATCTGTTATTCACACTGAAGGAATTCAATTCAATGATCACTTTAAGAAGAGCATGATGGCTTTCACATACCTTACCTCATTCATATGCTGTCAAACATGATTGAAACAATAAAAAAGGTTATGCATGATTCAGTTCTGTTAACAAAGGCCTTACCTCATCAGGCACCTACAGTCTGAATGGAAAACAATAAATGATTAGAACACTGATCAGGTTATTGAATGAAATGAAGAAAAAGGACATCCGAAGTCTTTCTCTGCTTCACACGTTGCTGAAAGTCAGGACACAGTAAACAGGATCATGGTAGCTGTGATATGTTCTCAGGACACCAGACTGGACACAGTGGTCGGGCTGTGAAATGAAAATCAGGTCCAGCAGTGTGTTCTTCTCTGTGGTGGAAGCAGTGATGAGTTGAACATAACCTCTGGTCTGAAACAGCTCTAGAATGGGCTTCTTGGCTGTGGATGAAAGGTTTTCATTAAAGTCTCCACAGACAACGATGGGCTGACAGTCGAGAATCTCCAGAGAGTCCAGAAGGCTGCTGAGATTAGCCAGGAAAGAAGTCACGTCATAGTTTGGAGGTCTGTACACTGCTGCGATGATGGCACTCACTGGAGCATCAAGCTTCAAGGCCACAAACTCAAGGTCGGTGACATTCAGCAGATACTGCTTCTCTCGAGCTTGGATGTGGTTTCTCACATAGATGGCTACTCCTCCACCACCTCTGCTGGCAATCTGAGGGAAGTTGCTGTAGGACAGGTGTCTGTTACGTCTGAAGAGGTTGTAGCCTGGTAACTGAAGACTGTCTGCAACAAAGGAGCCCTGCAGATGGGTTTCAGTGAGACACAAGATGTCAGCCAAACACATTTCATGGTGGTTCTTGATGTCATTGACGTGAGCCGGTAATCCCTCAGTGTTATGGTGGATGATGGTCAGGGTATCAGGTCTGCTCAGGGTTTCTCTCATCTGTAGAAGGGGCATCATCTCAGCTGGACTGGCTTGCCTCATGCTCTCCAGTGCTGCAGTGATCTGTTGACTGGCGTAGAACTTACTCTCATCCATGTCTACAATGAAGAGTCCACCGAGGGAAGTGACTCTGCTCACAGCAACATAAGCCATCCCAGGTTCAAAGATGTTCTTCAGTGACACCACAGCAGACTGCATACTCATTCCCTGGACCTTGTGGATGGTACATGCAAAAGCTAGTTTGATGGGGAACTGTCTGCGCACCACACCTTTCTGCTTCAGGTTGTCTTCCTCTCTCTGAATATAAACCACATCATCATTTTGTTCTGAAGACACATGGCTGTCCATTCGGAGACCCAGCTTTGTGACATGATCATTTTCTGAGATGCACCGCACCAGAGTGCCAAAACTTCCATTGACAAGACCACTTTGTACATCAATGTTTCTGGTCAGCATGACTCGAACGCCCTCAGCAACCTGTAGAGAGTCTGGTAGCTCATTTCTGCCTCCTTTCACTGGTGTTTGTTTCCGTGTCATTCTGCCAGTCTGAGGATCTTTCTCGAAGTCATCTGCATCAACTGTGATTATGTTGTCAAACAGTTCAGCCAGCCTTGCAGAGTTGTGTGCATCCACCTGTTTGTTCGTAGCATAGATGTGCAGGACATCAGTTGGACAAAGAGCTGGTTCTGTTACAGTCTGATAAATCAAAGCACGGTCAGCTTCAGACAACTCCGCAGACTTGTCTTTGACTCGGATCCTGTTCAGCATCTCTGCAAAAGCAACATCATCTTTCTGCCGCATGATCTCAGTCAGAGTGATCATCTGGAAGTGCTCGTGCCACAAGTCGATTTCAGAGGGGTCAAACACACACAGAGGAGTGGAATGCCTCACTGGAGGAAGTTGATAAAAATCTCCAACAGCAATGACAGAAACTCCTCCAAAAGGTCTCTGACTGCCTTTGATCTGCTTTAGTCGAGCATCAACGTAGACAAACAACGGCCTGGAAACCATGGACACCTCATCAATGATCAGGATTTCAGCGTTGAGGAGCTCTGCTCTGACTTCATCCAGCTTGTTACCAAGACCTTGGATTGGAGGTTTGAGACTTCTGGGTAGCTTCAGCAGTGAATGGAGAGTTGAACCTGAAATGTTAAACGCTGCTGTTCCAGTGAAAGCCGTCAGCAGGACAGTAGGCTTACTGATGTCAACCTCGTCACAATGTCGTGGAACATTCCTCAGGATCTTCGATGCTTCAGAGTGAATACATTTGATGAGATGGGATTTTCCAGTACCCGCCCCTCCATTTATGTAGTAGAAAAACTGCTCTGGACGAAGGCCACAGACTCTGCGAATGCACCATTCTCTCACAGTGTAAAAGAAACCAGCCTGCTTTAGGTTGAGACTCTGATACATGTGTCTTAACACAGCTGGATCGATCACAGGAGGCTCTCTGGTCACTCTGGCTTCACTGACTGCATCAGCTTGACGGCTGTACTCAGGGACATTTTCCTGCTCAGGATCATCAGGATGTGGTTGTTCTGCATCATCATCGTAGTCCACTCTCACAACTTCAGACTGAGGAGCAAGGTTACACCACTCATCCATCACACCTTGATTCTCTTGAAACTCTTCAACAGCTTTCTCAATCTCTTCACTGTTTTTCTCATATTTTTCTCTGTTCTGTTTGACGATCACTTCCACCGACCGGCCGTGGTTCCAGCCTGGCAGCTGCACCCAGCCGGCTCTGTAAAAGCTCTGGTAGGTTGGAAAGCCTGGTCTCTTTAGATCCTCATCTGATCTGTGTGGAAGGTACAGCTTCAGTAATCTGCCATGGAAGTTCTCAGAATCTCTTTCCTCTGAGCAGCGGTAATATCTGATCACAGCTGGCTTATCGTTCTTTCTCCTCTGTACAAAGCCCATGTCATTCAGCAGTGGAAACACATCAGCTCCTTTGTTCTCACGGACAAACCTGCAGGTGGCAGCAAAATCAGCCATGCACATTTCCTCAAACTCTGGTGTTTCTGGTCTGTTCTTATACTTATCCGCCAAAGATGTCATCCAGATGTTTGTAGATTCATCAGTGGTGTTCTCAAGGAAAGACAGAGGGCGGCTCATTCTCAGAGGGTTCTCATCTGTTGGTATGAAAACTACAGCTCGGGAACACTTCTTCATCTTCAGTCCACATGCTCTGGCAACACACTCTTGTGCACTGATTTCTCGTTTCTTGGAGTAGGCCTGCATGACTGCTTTCATCTCCTCACTGTCGTTCACGTTGCTGGTGTTGGAGTTATTGATCACTGTTTTCAGGTACTCTGACAGTCCAGCTTCCTTCTTGGTGATGTACTTGGTCAGATAATGAATACAGCCATAAGCATTCAGGATGTAGGACACGTCAATGTTAGCATCCCAGGCTGTGAGCAGGTGTGGATTGTAGGCATTGATCCAGCAATCCTTTGGATCTCGCTTCAGCAGGACAGCACTGGATTTGTTCAGTTCATTCAGGTAAAACTCATATTCAGCCACGGTTAAATCACACTGAGCCAGAAGCTGATCTAAACTCATGGAAGCTGCTTCAGGTTCATTCAGGAGTCTGTTCAGAGGTCTCAGCTTAGTCTTTGCAGTTGCAGTATGTTTACCACCATCAGGTCTCGTGATCATTACGTTTCTGCAGGGAGGTTTGGGAAACCCGAAACGGCACCCAGAGCCAACACTTTTGAAACATGTCTTGGTGTGTGTTCGACTGTGTTTCTGGACTTCACTGACTTTCTTGTACAGGTCGGGTTGAGTGTGAGGGTCAGGGAGCTGAGCTGTGATGTATCTGGACACAAAATCACACACAGTCTGATCATCATCCTTTTCAAACACAGGGGCACCTTCAACCCAGAGCAGACAGTGAATGTGAGGACTTCCTCTGTGCTGAAACTCCACTCGATAAAAGAAGTCCACAACTTTACCCAGTGGCTGAGCAGGCGAAAGCAGCAAATCTCTGAATAAGGCCTCCACTCGCTTATCAAACATGCGCATTGCTGTCACAGGATTACTTCTCAGGATGTCACATTTTTCTGACCAGTCAAGCTCTTCAAAATTCACATCCTCACCTTGTTGTCTCTTGATTGCTTCAATCACTTCAGGCCATCTCATCTCAGCAGCTGAAAACGTGCAAAAGAAGGTGGGAGTGCCCAGCTGTCTTATCATGGCAAACAGTTCACTGGTTTTCTGGTGCCAGTAGGCCGGAGTACCACGTAATGCTCTCATGAAGCGAAAAGCCTCGCGGTTTCTCACTAGTTTCTCTACTTCACGTCTGTCTTGCAGCATTCCTGAGGTTATTTTTCGTCCGTCTCTGGTCATGGGTTTGCCTTTTCTCAACTGGATGGTCATGCTGTTGGTAGCCAGGTGAACCTCAATCACAAACTGTGCAAAGAACAAATAATTAGAGTCTTTGGCAAATCTGTCATCAATGGAGAAAAGTCTGGATTTGAAGTAACTGCTGGGTGATAGTTTGACACGTCTGCTCTCATCCAGGGTGTTTTGACCTGTAGGAAACTGTACAGGGAAAGCCATGGCCTCAAGTTTTGGGGTCTTAAAAAAGCCGACTGGACTGTTTCTCTCAGCTGGAGCAACACAGTAGATTCCTTCACTGAAAGACATGATTTCCTCTGCTACATTAGGAGGTTGAAGACAAGATTCCAGAGCAAAGCCACCATTGGGCATGTCACCTTCCTGCTGTTCTTCAGGTCTGTTCTCTGGTTCTTCACCATCACATGACAGAACATCTAAACCATCCTCAGCCTCATTTTCACACAGAGCATCTTTCTCAAACCTGTCAATCTCCATCAAGTCTGCTTCATCAAACTCCTCTTCCATCCCTTCATCATCATCATCATCAGGCAGGGTGGGGTCACACAGCTCAGCTTCATCTCTGATAGTGATTTCAGAATACTGTGGGTGAATCTGTTTGAGTTTATGCAGGGCCTGCATCAGTTTAGACCAGGTGACAGTCTGGAAGAGCTGATGTCCTCGGTAACACAGGCGTCTCTTCAGTTTCACTCTCATGATCTGGGATTCACTTCTCAGTCTGGGCAAAGCTTCAACTGTTTCCTGGATCTCAGATGGGACACACACCACATTTCCACGGATTGCACTCTGTCTGCCTTTAGGAAGAGGAATGATCTTAGCAAAAGGGATGCACTTGCTGATCAGATGTCTCTCTAAAATGTTCAAGTCTGACAGCTCTGATGGGATGTCAACAAGCTCTAAGTTATTGTGTATAGCCAGGGAGGGCATGGCTCCTCGTCTCAGGTGATCATGGCAGGTATGACAGATCCACTCTTTCTTCCTTTCATCAGGAACTTTGCACTGTTCTTCACTTCTGCAGCTCTCATTACAGTGATGAACAAACTTTCCAGTGAGGCAAGCTGCCACCAAGTTAGGATTTTTCAAATACTTTGTTCTGGTACAAACTTTAACTTGATTAGGAAATGAAGCTTTAAGACACACAGTACATACGAATGTTGGTCCAGCCTTGATCTGAGACCTGAAAATGGAGATGGCCTGTCCAACCAAACTGTTGTCTTGTTGCTGTGGTTGTCGGTGAATCTGACGGTATTTACGTCTTATCTTCAAGGCACATCTCATATTATGCATTGTTCTAAATGCCAGATTGTTTCTATGCCTCTCTTGCATTAACTTTCTCATTAGCAGTCTGTTTCCTTCTGAATGTTTGGTCCTGGAAATAACGTCGTGTCATATAAGATTTTCGCTGCTGTCTGAAGATTTCAGAGTTTCTGTATTGTGAGTTGATGTATTGTCTCTGTTTCTGCTGGAATACAGGATCACTTCTGTACTGGTCTCTGATGTATTGTCTCTGTTTCTGCTGGAATACAGGATCACTTCTGTATTGGTCTCTGATGTACTGCCTTTTCTTCTGTCGGATTTCAGCACTGTTTCTGTATAAATTTCTCATCGAATCTCTGTGTTTTTGTCTGACAGCAGGATTGTCTCTGTAGGACTTTTTAACTTGATTTCTCTTTCTCTCTTTCACTGTTTCAGTTGCATAACTTCTTCTGGAATAACACTTTTTACTTTCTCTGTATGTTGGATTTGAAGCATACTTCTCTCTTCGTTTCCTGTTTTGATCTTTTCTGAGGGAATTCTTTCCTGAAGCCAACCTTCTGTGAATCTTTCTTCTTTCATGCTTGTTTCGTTTTGATAGTTTATCAGAGGTTTCTTTCACCACAGCTGGACTTGCAGTTTCTGGTTGAACTGAAGGGACATCAACTTGTTGATTCAGGGACACTGACACTTGGCTTGAGCTGTTTTCCAAACAAACCTCAGTGGTCATTGTGTTCAGATGCGAGTTTGATTCAACAACAGGTGTCTGTACAGAGTGTGAAGCAGCAGGTTGTGGACTTACAGGTCTGATGCTGACAAACGTCACAGGTTTGAACTCATATTGGGTCATGGATGAGGCGCCATGTTCTCTGTAGCAGCGGAGGAGTCGATTCACCATGTCCTGGAGATGTTTGAACGTCACCATCACAGCTGTTCCAGGCTCTTTGTATGAACCATCATCTTTTCTGGAGTGAGGATCAAAGAAGCCATATCTGCCACTGGGAGTCCTGAACACTGCAATACACAAGCTTGACATGATCAACAGAGCATACTGCACATCATCAGTCAAACAGTTCAGTCTGGAAGACAGGGAGAGGTAGTTATCCATACATCCAGCTGGTGGGTTTCCAAGGGTGCCATTGTAAGAAAGTATGGAGAGATCAGCTGTGAGAGTAGAGCTGCGAGAAGGAACGAGGTTCGGGAGTTCATCAGTCGCCAAATATCCAGTACCATCAGTGGGGTGTATCTTAATAGCCTGTTGATATAAAACATTCCCTTTATCCAGAACCAGGTCCAGGTCTGCTTTTGAGATCATCTCGTTCTCATGGAGGAAAGCCAGAAAAGTTAGAGAGTTACATGTACACTGTTTGTTCCCATTGTCACCATACCTGGCAGAGCTCTGGCTGCGGGAAGCACACAGCCGAATCTCAGAGGGCAGTTCTGTTATCATCACATTACCTTCATCACGTCTGCTCATGACAACATCACTGCTGACACCTTTGACTTCATCAGGAACCAGTGAGACAGCTGCCATCTTCTCACAGAGATTAGAAGAACGTTCTGCTGACTCAGGAGTTGGATCGTGGGATTCAGTCTGCTGCTGGAACCGACGTTTCTGAGCTTGAGATCTCTTGTTGGTGCGAGGCATTGTGACAACAAAACTGGAAAATATAAAGAAGGCAGACAAGTGTAGATCAACACAGAATGTATTATGTCAACACAAGTAGTTTGATATGAGTTTTTTTTTTTTTTAGTTTGTTTTTGAAATAGAAGGGTTTTTGTTGGGGGGACACTCAAAATTCGGGTCGAGTCCCAAGTTCAGAAGGGCCCCAATAAATTGAGATGACGGCGGTATGTTTCCCCAATAAATTGAGTTGCCGCCAGCACAGCTTGACAGAAAAAATTAATATGCCAAGACAAAAGTGACAAAAATAAAACAAAAAACCAGGGAGAGTGGGACAGAGGAGAGGGACAGAGGAGATGGACAGCTAGACAGAGGTCCAGACAGAGGGGAAGAATGACAGGACAGATAGAATGGTTCAGACAGAGCAGGAGAATGACAGGAAAGACAGATTCTTTTTTAGACAGAGGGGGACAGAGGAGAGGGACAGAGGAGATGGACAGCAAGACAGAAATGTAGAGGAGAAGAGGTCTTCAGTGAAGATGGGTGGAGGAGTTGATCCGGGTACCTGCAGGACAGAAAGAAGGAAATGAGTGACCGTTTAAGGAAACAGCAGAACCAGCAGACAAAATGATCAAAACAATCTGTCACTGAAGGCAAAACTATGAAAACACCCCAGAATTCATGCTCTCACTGATAATTCTTTGACACGTTCCAAGATTTAAAATGTGATTTTTAGATGCGAGGGATCATTTAACCTTCAGCCGAGGACATGTGCTTTTCAGTAGAGTTATCTCTGGGGATGTTCTCGCGCCGATACTGGCCTATTTTGTAATACTCATTAACTACTGGCTCATGACAGCAGTCCATACCTACAACACGTCAACCAGTGAGTTCTCAGTTCCAGTGAACCAGTTGCCGCTGTACAGCACTTCTATGTGTGGTCAGGAGAGCTGGAGCCAGAGGACGTGGTGTTTTTTCGAAGGATTAAAGGATTCTGGAAGGTTTCCTAAAGCCGGCCACACACTACAGGATTTTTTCAATCTTCCCCGATTCAGACACCACACACTACACGGCAGCAGAGGACAGATCGTACCCGATCTTCCTCTCCTGATCGTCTAGTGTGCGGTGTCACTCCGGAGCAGACCACACACTAGCAGATTCTTCAGCCGAGAATCGGCTCCTCACTCCTCCAAATCTCACGTCGTCCGACGTGACTTTGTGCTGTTTCCTTTCATTGCTGTTTTTACATTCATCTCCACTTTCAATAATAAGTGGAGAACTCATTCGTTCCCTCAGTTCATTCATTCACATTGGTATCGCTCCTTCAGTGCAGACCCCCACCCGCCGTGCGCACGGAGCACGGACTGTCAGCACCTTGTTAGAAAATTTAAATGTTCCAGTACAGAAGAGGGAAACATAGTTTCAGATCATTTTATTTTAATTTACATTTAATAATAATTCAGCTTATTAGCTAATCTGTTTGTGTGTTTTTTTTTGTTTTTTTTTACTTTTGAGTCCCGAGTGCAGCAGTAGAATAAAGTTATTAGCAGACCGTGTCAAATAAAAGCTACTTTTTTAAATCATCAAATATCTTAAATCATTCTTTATGTCCACAGATTGGATAGTTCAAATCAGAGTAAAAATACGTTGAACTTTGATTAGGAAAGTTTCATTATAGTCCGCTCTGTCTCTGAGGGCACGGAATCAGTGGAAAGTTTTTTTTTTTCTTTTATTATTTTTTTTTTCTTCCCCATTCTTCCGTAATGGTTAATAACGGAGATTAATTAAAACATTGGGATTATTGCAGGACTGGCGGAGATGCAGATATTAGATCGGAGTTTGGGTCTGAATGGAGGATCCAGTCCATCCAGGAGCGACAGGATTAACCATCACTTCCTGTACAGCTGAGTTTAGGAGCTCTGGCTCTTCTGTTTCACTGTCATATATAGTGAATATATTTCACAGACATATATTCATCATCCAGCTCTGACAGCTGTGAGTGGATGTTTTTAATCAGCGGCACCTTGGTGAGACGGAGCTGTTCATCCAATCAGAGAGCTTTATTTCGAGGGTGTGGACAGCTCTACTCGAGCTGATCGGCGCCTCTCGGAGCTCCACACACTACAGGATTTGCGATCGGAAATATTGAACATGTTCATTATCTCCGATCTCCCCTTCCGACGCCTCCCGAGAGGCTCCGACCGGAAAAAATCTCTCGGAACACACCGCACACTACACGAAGATCGGACCCGAACTCATTTGCATACTCCCGACAATCGGACCCTGTCGGCCTCGATCGGGAGGAGAGGATCGGGGCAAAATTCGGCCCGATTATCCTGTAGTGTGTGGAGGCCCTAATGCGCCGGTCTGTGCTTGGCCTGCTTGTTTGCCTGCCTGGCTTGCTTGCATGTCGGGGTTTGTTTTGTTTTTTTCCCGTCTACCTGCTGCTTGGCCGGTGTCGTGGCTCTCTGATTATTTTTTAAGCTGTCTTTCAGGCCAGCAGCATGAGAGGAGGACAAAAAGATGATTGGTTTGTTTTGATTAACACACCAACAGTCCTGTCAGTCACACAGACAGTGTGTGTAGGAGGGAGTGTGTTGCATGTGTGTCTGTGTGGAACCTGTGAGAGTGTGTGTGTGTGTGTGTGTGTGTGTGTGTGTGTGTGTACGTTTGTATGCTGTATATATGTATATGTTGTGGGTGGGAGGGATGGATTCATTTTGTAATGTTATTCTTCTCTTGAAATGCTGTTGCTTTTATTATCTGAAAGCTGCTTTATAAGTAAAGAAAGACTGAACATATCTTTCTCATCTCTGTTAGGCTGGGATCTTAAAACAGGGTGAGAAACTTATTTGTTTCACCTAACTGACTTTCACCAAATGTGTTTCAAGATTCAGTAGCAAGACAAGTTGCTTGAAATAAGAATCATACAAAAGGAATTCATTCAAAATACAACTGACTTCTAACATGACCAACAACATAAAAGAGAAACCAGACAACTTTCCATACAATTCATCATATGATCACACATGTTCACTGTTGACAGCAGGATTGAAATATTTAGGAGGTTATGGAATGATTTCATTTTCTATTTCTGATTTTTGGTTTCTGTTTTTCCACACAAAAAGTATATATTTTATTTACAGTGTTATGTCAGAAACGTTCCTGGAGACATTGTAAAAACATTCACACTAATTAAAGGAGCACAGAGTAGCTTCATGAACCAGACATTCATTAAAAAACTTCCTTTACTGTTGGAAGACAAACTTTCCAATGAAGCAAACATCACTAAAACCTTGGAAGAAGCTTCAGTAATATGAAAAATAGAGACATTACTGCTCACAAATATCAAAAGCTTAATTAAAATGAAAAATAGAGATACAGTTTTTGTGTTTTTTATTTTTTAAACTAAATCTAAAAATAAGCTGTATTTGATAAAATGTATTTCAACTCTTTTGGATACTTGTTTGACAAATTCTACATTTGAAAATCTTAATTCAACATTTTGATATTTAATATTTTGATTAGCTTTAAGTAATTGCATTCAAATATTTAGCATTTGTATCTTATATTTGGGCTTAATTTTTTGTTGCAGCACAGAAAGAGGATGAAATGTGCTCAGTGGTTTAATAGAAGACAATTCTTTCTTGATCCCAGAGAGAAACTGTTTGTCTTCCTGGTCCACACCAGTGTTGTCTGGCCCTGTTCCTGCAGAGCCTCTATCCAGCAGGTTCCAGCTCAGTCTCTGCTTCAACACACCTGAGTCTAATGACTGTGTCCTCAGCAGCTCCCAGCAGAGCCACTAACAGCCTGTTACTGCAGCAGGTGTGTTGAAGCAGGCTGGACTCACTGAGCCACACAGAGTAGAGACTGAAAATATGCTTCTATTTCAATAAAAATAACTTAAATACCATGAAACAGTCATGTGTGTGAAGTTTGACACTCACCAAATCCAACAGGAGACCAACACAGTTCTCTGTGTGAAGAGAGACATGAATTAAACCTCTGGTCAGCAGGAAACTGATGAAGAAAACTGCTGAGTCATGCGACACTCTACTTTAAACTTTACTGTTAACAGCAAATACCAACAACAACAGCTGAAGGGGAAAGCTCACAATGAAGCTCAGCTTTACAGACAGCAACAGACAGCAATGGACACTTCAACACACCCGAAACATGAATTAACTCCAACAAACTGGCTTCATGTTAGCCACTTAGCTTCTGCTAGCAGCTAATGCTAGCTAGAGCTTTAGCCGTCATTAACATCATCAAACAAACTTTTAGAGACAACGTAGCTCTTATTCAGTCGACCCAAGAGAGACCCCAGAGACTGGAGAGGCTCTCTGAAGTCAGTGGAGCCGAAACACACGGTGTTTTGTGAAGTTTAAACCGAGTTTTGACAGTTTTTCAGAGGAGCAGCGGACTTACCTCTCAGCTGTAGCAGCGGAGTGACAGATCACGGAGCGCGGTGCGTTCAGGGACGCTCCGGACAACAGAGCGTCAACCGAGAGGTCCAACTTCTGAGCTTTTTTCAACCAAATATGGTCCAATAAAACACCATGAAGATACAGAAGATGGATAAACTTTCTTAAAAATACAAAAAAGAAAACCTTGTTCAGCTTGAATCCATAGATATGAACTTTTTATTGTTGACTCAGAAAATGAATGTATACTGTGCATTACTTTTTCTTTCACACAAAGCAAATGAGGAATGTACACACACACACACACACACACACACACACACACACACACACACACACACACACACACACACACCTCTATACTTCTGTATCTCCATCTCTTATCTATCTATCTATCTATCTATCTATCTATCTATCTGTCTGTCTGTCTGTCTGTCCAACTATCTATCATCTGTCTATAATGCCTCCTACTTTTGGATGCAGTGCTCAAATCATGAAACAGAGGAATTCAGCACCACAGACAACAGGTGTCTGTGTGTGTGTGTGTGTGTGTGTGTGAGCAAAAGAGAGAGAGAGAGAGAGAGAGAGAGAGAGTGTAAGGGATTTGATTTTAAAACACACTTTATTCACATTTCAAATATTCTACAAAACCACTCTCATGTTCACAAGTTGTTAAATCAGTTCACATATCAGACTTGGTCAAAGACTCCCCCCACTGTTGAAAGCCTCCATCAGTCCTTCAGTCTCTTGGATCTCAGCAGCTAGAATCCTACATGAGGCAGTCACAGGAACTCCTTGTATTCTTTTTGTCTTTTCAGCTCTTTTCTCACTTTCTGCTCCAGTTTTTTTTAGTCTGTATTTCTCCTGATCCGTCAGCTCCGTCAACTCCACCCTTCCTTTGTACTTTACGTTGACTTTACCAAAATAAACAAAATCCTCAAGATCTGGAAAGTAGTCCTCCACCTTAACACCTTTTCTATTCTTGGTTCTTTCCAAGAATCTCTTCATTGCTGTTGTCCCATAAGCTTCCTCCTGGACCTCCTCGGCTGAGTCCCAGCTATATTCTCAAGGTTCAAGGTTCAAGGTTTCTTTATTTATACCTCACGGTAAATTTGTTTGCAGGCAGGGACTCGGCAGTTCGAATAAAACCCACATAAAAAAAAAAAAAAAAAAAAAAAAAAAAAAAAACACCCTCCTTCAGAGAGTCTCTGGTCCCTCTTCCACCACTCTGATCAATCTCAGTCTCCTGGGAACTCAACAGCTTCCTTTTATTATTAGACTTGACTCTTTTCTTTAGCTCCGCCCACTTCTTCCTGTTTCCTTTTATCCCGCAGTACCATCCAGCTGTTCTCCTCCTCCATCTCCACATCCACCCCCATTCCTGTCCCAGGTTGCTCCAACTCCTCCTGGCCTCCAGTCAGAACTCCACCTTCCTGAGAGTCCAGACCAGCAGCTCCACCCACAGGATCCTCCTGAGAGAGAGGCTGCTCCACCTCTGCTCCACCTCCAACAGTCTGCTCTCCATCTTCCACTCCTCCACCTCCTTCTTCTTCAGTACTCTCTCCACGCTTTTGTTCCTGTTCACCTCCTCCGCTCCTTTCATCTTCTCCACCTCTTTCCTCTCCGTCACCTCCTCCTTCACTCTTCTCTCCCTCTTCGCCGCCTGCACTCCACTCCTCTCTCCTCCGTCACCTCCTCCAGCAGCCTCCTCCTCACTCCCTTTCTCCTCCATCACCTCCTCCAGCGGGCTCCTCCTCACTCCTCTCTCCTCCATCACCTCCTCCAGCAGCCTCCTCCCCACTCCTCTCTCCTCCGTCACCTCCTCCAGCAGCCTCCTCCTCACTCCTCTCTCCTCCGTCACCTCCTCCAGCAGCCTCCTCCCCACTCCTCTCTTCTTTGTCACCTCCTCCAGCAGCCTCCAGCAACTTCTAAAAATGTGAAAAAAAAGATGAAAATAGATTGAATATGTCAAAAAGTTGAAAAAAGCTGAAAACAGTTGAAGAAAGCTTGAAAAATGTAAAGTTTCAAGAAAAAAAGATGAAAAAGCTTTAAAAAGTTGAAAAAGAAGAATGAAACGCCTTACTTAAATACAAGTGAGGCTAAAAAAGTAACAACAATGTTCGATGAACAGTAAAAAGTGGTACATTAAGTGTCAGAGTAAGAGAGGATCAATTAAGCTCTGGCAGTAACAGAAAAATTAAGACTAATCAAGGAGCAATAAGCACAGCAAAGATGTTGAAAGACAAAACACAGAAAAAAATTAGAAAAAGTTTTCAAATGATTTAAAAAGAGCTAAAAAAATAACACCAGTTGAAGGTTTAAAAAAAATAGCTATAAAAACATAAAAGTTGATAAAAGCAGAAGGCACTTGAATCAAGTTGAAAAAAGATTCCCAATTAGTATTTTTTTTAAAGCTGATGAAAGTGTTTAAAGCTGAAAATGCTGAAGAAGTTGAAGAAAAATTCCAAGAAGTTAAAAAGTTTGAAGAAGTTATTATTTGATCAGGTTGAAAAAACCTTAAAAGTATAAAAAAAAAAAAAAAAAAAAAAAAATTTGAAAAGTATCAAAAAGCTGAAAATAGAAAGATCTGAGAGATGTTCAAAAGAAGCAGAAAAAGTTGGAAAGGTTGAAATACCTGAAAAAAAATCACGAAAAAGTTGAAAAAACTTGAAAAAGTTAAGAAAAAGTAGAAGAAAACTGAAAAAAATTGAAAAAGGCTTAAAAAGTTGAAAAAACTTGAAAAAGTTGAAAAAACTTGAAAAAGGTTGAAAAAGTTTGAAAATGCTGCAAAAAGTTGAGAAGTGTTAAAAAAGATTCAAAACACTGCAAAAAGTTGAAAAAGATTGAAAAAGTTTAAAAACCCTGCAAAAAGTTGAAAAAGATTGAAAAAGTTTAAAAACGCTGCAAAAAGTTGAAAAAGGTTGAAAAAGTTTGAAAACACTGCAAAAAGTTGAAAAAGGTTGACAACGTTTGACGACGCTGCAAAAGTTGCAAAAGGTTGAAAACGCTGCAAAAAGTTGAAAAAGGTTGAAAAAGTTTGAAAAGACTGCAAGAAGTTGAAAAAAGTTAAAAAACAAGTTTGAAAAGACTGCAAAAAGTTGCTAAAGGTTGAAAACAATGCAAAAAGTTGAAAAAGGTTGAAAACACTGCAAAAAGTTGGAAAACGTTGAAAAAGGTTGAAAACACTGTAAAAAGTTGAAATAGGTTGAAAACATTTGAAAACACTGCAAAAAGTTGAAAAAATGTTGAAAAAGGTTGAAAAAGGTTGAAAACACTGTAAAACGTTGAAAAGAGTTGGAAAAGTTTGAAAAATGTTGAAAACGGTTGAAAAAGGTTGAAAATGCTGCAAAAAGTTGAAAAAGGGTGAAAAAGTGTGAAAACACTGCAAAAAGTTGAAAAAGGTTGAAAAAGGTTGAAAAAGGTAGAAGAAGTAGGAGAGTCAGTGTCAGAGTAACAGAGGATCAATAGAGCTCCAGTCTTAATGGAAAAATCCAGACTAATCAAGCAGCAGCAGCACAACAGGTGTGTCTGTTGCAATGGAGACCAGCTGCACAGCAGCCATGACAGTGAATCAGCACTTTTTAATGGAGTGCGCATGGTTGAAAAAATGGCGTTTCTCGGGGACCGAGATGTGAAATTGAAAACGATTTTCACACAGTCAGATTCAGAAGCCTTTCATGAATGTAATGGTGCAGGAATCATGTCTGCAGGATCATCCATTCAGCCACGGCGATTGTGCGAACACGAGTGAAGTTTTGGATTCAGGGGTCTCGAAAAAGCATTGGAGCGGATGGGAGAAAATTCTGCGCTCTCCTCAAATAAATGCCTCTGGAGAGAGAACCGTTTGAGATAGAGACAAAGTGACTCAATTGTACGGGTCACAAGAAAAATTCCTACGTTTTGAGGGGTTATTGTGCAGATTGAGCCAGAAATGTGGCCGTACGGACGAGAAAAGAATTTTTTTTTTGGTTAAAATTCAGAGCTTCCCCCACTCTAAATTCGAATCTCCCACTCTAGCTTTTCCAATACACACCCATTGTAAACTCCAAAAACGGCTGAAATGCTCTCCGTACTTGAAGGCTCACAGTTTAAATTTGGTAGAAGATCTTGAAATGATATTACATACCCGAATAGAGGATAAAAATGCCTACGTTTTAAATGTAAAATGACACGTCAATGTGAAAGTATGACAAAGTTATAATCGTTCAAAGTTGAAGGAGTTCAACTGTCAGTTGAAGGGTTTTCCCATCCACTTCAATGTTAAAAATAATTTCAAAAAGTTGAAATATTTCAAAAAGTTGAAGAAAGTTGAAAAAGTTGAAAAAGGTTGAAGAAAGGGTTTAAAAAGTTGAATATTTTAAAAGTTGAATGGTTAAAATCGGTTAAGATTTGAAGAAGTTATAAGGTTCCAAAGTTTGAAAAATTCTCCATCCGTTAACATGGGGCAAAAAGTTGCACAAAAGTTGAAATATTTCAAAAAGTTGAAAAGATATAAAAAAGTTAGAACATAGCCGGAATGTCCTTAAAAAGCTGCACAATTTGATATATGAATGGTTCAAATCGGACAAAATTTGAAGGAGGAGAAGCGTGCCAAAAAACGGGGGAAGAAGTCAGAATAATAAAAACTAGAAAAATTTGCAGTTCCTGAAGAAACTGCAAGTGTGAATGCTGAGCTGAAAATGCTAAACTGTAATGCAGAAGAAGTTCAAGAAGAAAGGTTGAAAAGGAAGTTGACAAATTTTGACAAAGCTTGAAAACACTGCAAAGAGTTGAAAAAGGTTGATAAAGGTTGAAAACCGTTGAAAACACTGCAAAAAGTTAAAAAAAAACCTTGAAAAAGGTGAAAACGCTGCAAAAAGTTGAAAAAGTTTTAAAAAAGGTTGGAAACACTCTAAAAAGTTGAAAAAGGTTGAAAACACTTCAAAAAGTTGAAAAACACTGTAAAAAGTTGAGAAAGGTTGAAAACGCTGCAAAAAGTTGAAAATCGTTGAAAAAGTTCAAAAACGCTGCAAAAACTTGAAAAAAGTGGAAAAAGTTTGAAAACGCTGCAAAAAGTTGAAAATCGTTGAAAAAGTTGAAAAACGCTGCAAAAACTTGAAAAAAGTTGAAAAAGTTTGAAAACACTGCAAAAAGTTGAAAATCGTTGAAAAAGTTGAAAAACGCTTTAAAAACTTGAAAAAAGTTGAAAAAGTTTGAAAACGCTGCAAAAAGTTGAAAATCGTTGAAAAAGTTGAAAAACGCTGCAAAAACTTGAAAAAAGTTGAAAAAGTTTGAAAACGCTGCAAAAAGTTGAAAATTGTTGAAAAAGTTTGAAAACACTACAAAAAGTTAAATCGTTGAAAAAGTTGAAAAACGCTGCAAAAACTTGTAAAAAGTTGAAAAAGTTTGAAAACACTGCAAAAAGTTGAAAATCGTTGAAAAAGTTGAAAAACGCTTTAAAAACTTGAAAAAAGTTGAAAAAGTTTGAAAACGCTGCAAAAAGTTGAAAATCGTTGAAAAAGTTGAAAAACGCTGCAAAAACTTGAAAAAAGTTGAAAAAGTTTGAAAACGCTGCAAAAAGTTGAAAATTGTTGAAAAAGTTTGAAAACACTACAAAAAGTTAAATCGTTGAAAAAGTTGAAAAACGCTGCAAAAACTTGTAAAAAGTTGAAAAAGTTTGAAAACGCTGCAAAAAGTTGAAAATTGTTGAAAAAGTTTGAAAATGCTGCAAAAACTTGAAAAAAGTTGAAAAAGTTTGAAAACGCTGCAAAAAGTTGAAAATCGTTGAAAAAGTTGAAAAATGCAGCAAAAAGTTGAAAAAGGTTGAAAAAGTTTGAAAACGTTGCAAAAAGTTGGAAAAACTTTAAGAATGTTGAAGAAACAGCAGAGTCAGTGTCAGAGTAACAGAGGATCAACAGAGCTCCAGTCTGAATGGAAAAGTCCAGACTCATCAAGCAGCAGCAGCACAACAGGTGTGTCTGTTGCTGTGGAGACCAGCTGCACAGCAGCCATGACAGTGAACCAGCAGTTCTTATGGAGTGCGCATGGTTGAGAAAATGTCATTCCTCGAGGACCCAGAGGTGACATTGAAAAAGATTTGTTCACAATCAGATTCAGAAGTCTTTCATGAATGTAATGGTGCAGGAATCATGTCTGTAGGATCATCCATTCAGCCACCGCGATGGTACGAACATGAGCGAAGTTTTGGATTTGAGTGAGAAAATCTCTCTCCAAAATGCATTGGAGCGGATGGGAGAAAATCCTGCGCTCTCCTCACAGAAATGCAGCTGGAGAGAGAACCGTTTGAGATAGAGACCAAGTGACTCAATTGTACGGGTCACAAGAAAAGTGGCTACGTTTAGAGAGGTAATTGTGTAGATTGAGCCAGAAATGTGGCCAGGGGGACGAGAAAAGAATTATTTTTTTGGTTTAAATCCAGAGCCTCCCGCACTCTAAATTCCTTTCTCCCACTCTAGCTTTTCCAATACACACCCATTGTAAACTCCAAAAACGGCTGAAATGCTCTCCGTACTTGAAGGCTCACAGTTTGAATTTGGTAAAAGATGTGGACATGATATAACATACCTAAATAGAGGACAAAAATGCCTACATTTTGCAAGTAAAATGAAGTGTCTACGTCAAAGTATGACAAAGTTGTAAGGGGTCAAAGTTGAAGGAGTTCAAAGGTCCGTTGAAGGGTTTTCCCATTGACTTCAATGTTAAAAATAATTTTAAAAAGTTGAAATATTTCAAAAAGTTGAACAAAGTTGAAAAAGTTTAAAAAGGTTGAAGAAAGGGTTTAAAAAGTTGAATATTTTAAAAGTTGAATAGTTAAAATCGGTTAAGATTTGAAGAAGTTATAAGGTTCCAAAGTTTGAAAAAATCTCCATCCGTTAACATGGGGCATAAAGTTGCACAAAAGTTGAAATATTTCAAAAAGTTTAAGAGATATTAAAAAGTTAGAACATTGCCAGAATGTCCTTAAAAAGCTGCACAATTTGATATATGAATGGTTCAAATCGGACAAGATTTGAAGGAGTAGAAGCGTGTCAAAAAACGGCGGAAGAAGTCAGAATAATAATAATAATAATAAAGAAACAGGAAAATAAACGTGTGAATGCCTCAGGCATTCACACAACTAGAAAAATTTGCAGTTCCTGAAGAAACTGCAAGTGTGAATGCTGAGCTGAAAATGCTAAACTGTAATGCAGAAGAAGTTCAAGAAGAAAGGTTGAAAAGGATGTTGACAAATTTTGACAAAGCTTGAAAACACTGCAAAGCGTTGAAAAAGGTTGATAAAGGTTGAAAACCGTTGAAAACACTGCAAAAAGTTAAAAAAAAAAACCTTGAAAAAGGTGAAAACGCTGCAGAAAGTTGAAAAAGGTTGAAAAGACTGCAAAAAGTTGAAAAAGGTTGAAAAAGTTTTAAAATACTGCAAAAAGTTGAAAAAGTTTTAAAAAAGGTTGAAAACACTTCAAAAAGTTGAGAAAGTTTGAAAAAGTTGGAAAACACTGTAAAAAGTTGAGAAAAGTTGAGAAAGGTTGAAAACGCTGCAAAAAGTTGAAAATCGTCGAAAAAGTTCAAAAACGCTGCAAAAAGTTGAAAAAAGTTGAAAAAGTTTGAAAACGCTGCAAAAAGTTGAAAATTGTTGAAAAAGTTTGAAAACACTACAAAAAGTTGAAAATCATTGAAAAAGTTCAAAAACGCTGCAAAAACTTGAAAAAAGTTGAAAAACCTTGAAAACGCTGCAAAAAGTTGAAAATCGTTGAAAAAGTTCAAAAACGCTACAAAAACTTGAAAAAAGTTGAAAAAGTTTGAAAACGCTGCAAAAAGTTGAAAATTGTTGAAAAAGTTTGAAAACACTACAAAAAGTTGAAAATCGTTGAAAAAGTTCAAAAACGCTGCAAAAACTTGAAAAAAGTTGAAAAAGTTTGAAAACGCTGCAAAAAGTTGAAAATCGTTGAAAAAGTTGAAAAACGCTTCAAAAACTTGAAAAAAGTTGAAAAAGTTTGAAAACGCTGCAAAAAGTTGAAAAAAGTTGAAAAAGGTAGAAAAACACTGCAAAAAGTTGAAAAAGTTTGAAAACACTGCAAAAAGTTGAGAAATGTTGCAAAAGGTTGAAAACACTGCAGAAAGTTGAAAAAGTTGGAAAAAGTTGGAAAACACTGTAAAAAGTTGAGAAAGGTTGAAAACGCTGCAAAAAGTTGAAAAACACTGAAAAAGGTGGCAAACACTGCAAAAAGTTGAAAATCGTTGAAAAAGTTGAAAAACGCTGCAAAAAGTTGAAAAAGGTTGAAAACGTTTGAAAACGCTGCAAAAAGTTGAAAATCATTGAAAAAGTTGAAAAACACTGCAAAAAGTTGAAAAGGGTTGAAAAAAGTTGAAAAAGGTTAAAAACGCTGCAAAAAGTTGAAAAAAGTTGAAAAAGGTTGAAAACGCTGCAAAAAGTTGAAAATCGTTGAAAAAGTTGAAAAACGCTGCAAAACCTTGAAAAAAGTTGAAAAAGTTTGAAAACGCTGCAAAAAGTTGAAAAAAGTTGAAAAAGTTTGAAAACGCTGCAGAAAGTTGAAAATCGTTAAAATAGTTGAGAAATGCTGCAAAAAGTTGAAAAAGGTTGAAAAAGTTTGAAAACGTTGTAAAAAGTTGGAAAAACTAAGAAAGTTGAAGAAACAGCAGAGTCAGTGTCAGAGTAACAGAGGATCAATGGAGCTCCAGTCTGAATGGAAAAGTCCAGACTCATCAAGCAGCAGCAGCACAACAGGTGTGTCTGTTGCTATGGAGACCAGCTGCACAGCAGCCATGACAGTGAACCAGCAGTTCTTATGGAGTGCGCATGGTTGAGAAAATGTCATTCCTCGAGGACCCAGAGGTGACATTGAAAAAGATTTGTTCACAATCAGATTCAGAAGTCTTTCATGAATGTAATGGTGCAGGAATAATGTCTGTAGGATCATCCATTCAGCCACCGCGATGGTACGAACATGAGCGAAGTTTTGGATTTGAGTGAGAAAATCTCTCTCCAAAATGCATTGGAGCGGATGGGAGAAAATCCTGCGCTCTCCTCACAGAAATGCAGCTGAAGAGAGAACCGTTTGAGATAGAGACCAAGTGACTCAATTGTACGGGTCACAAGAAAAGTGGCTACGTTTAGAGAGGTAATTGTGTAGATTGAGCTAGAAATGTGGCCAGGGGGACGAGAAAAGAATTATTTTTTTGGTTTAAATCCAGAGCCTCCCGCACTCTAAATTCCTTTCTCCCACTCTAGCTTTTCCAATACACACCCATTGTAAACTCCAAAAACGGCTGAAATGCTCTCCGTACTTGAAGGCTCACAGTTTGAATTTGGTAAAAGATGTGGACATGATATAACATACCTAAATAGAGGACAAAAATGCCTACATTTTGCAAGTAAAATGAAGTGTCTACGTCAAAGTATGACAAAGTTGTAAGGGGTCAAATTTGAAGGAGTTCAAAGGTCCGTTGAAGGGTTTTCCCATTGACTTCAATGTTAAAAATAATTTTAAAAAGTTGAAATATTTCAAAAAGTTGAACAAAGTTGAAAAAGTTTTGAAAGGTTGAAGAAAGAGTTTAAAAAGTTGAATATTTTAAAAGTTGAATAGTTAAAATCGGTTGAGATTTGAAGAAGTTATAAGGTTCCAAAGTTTGAAAAAATCTCCATCCGTTAACATGGGGCAAAAAGTTGCACAAAAGTTGAAATATTTCAAAAAGTTGAAAAGATATTAAAAAGTTAGAACATTGCCAGAATGTCCTTAAAAAGCTGCACAATTTGATATCTGAATGGTTCAAATCGGACAAGATTTGAAGGAGGAGAAGCGTGTCGAAAAACGGCGGAAGAAGTCAGAATAATAATAATAACTAGAAAAATTTGCCGTTCCTGAAGAAACTGCAAGTGTGAATGCTGAGCTGAAAATGCTAAACTGTAATGCAGAAGAAGTTCAAGAAGAAAGGTTGAAAAGGAAGTTGACAAATTTTGACAAAGCTTGAAAACACTGCAAAGAGTTGAAAAAGGTTGATAAAGGTTGAAAACCGTTGAAAACACTGCAAAAAGTTTAAAAAAAAACCTTGAAAAAGGTGAAAACGCTGCAAAAAGTTGAAAAAGGTTGAAAAGACTGCAAAAAGTTGAAAAAGGTTGAAAAAGTTTTAAAATACTGCAAAAAGTTGAAAAAGTTTTAAAAAAGGTTGAAAACACTCTAAAAAGTTGAAAAAGGTTGAAAAAGGTTGAACACACTTCAAAAAGTTGAAAAAGTTTGAAAAAGTTGGAAAACACTGTAAAAAGTTGAGAAAAGTTGAGAAAGGTTGAAAACGCTGCAAAAAGTTGAAAACCGTTGAAAAAGTACAAAAACGCTGCAAAAACTTGAAAAAAGTTGAAAAAGTTTGAAAACGCTGCAAAAAGTTGAAAATCGTTGAAAAAGTTGAAAAACGCTGCAAAACCTTGAAAAAAGTTGAAAAAGTTTGAAAACACTGCAAAAAGTTGAAAAAGGTTGAAAAGACTGCAAAAAGTTGAAAAAGGTTGAAAAAGTTTTAAAATACTGCAAAAAGTTGAAAAAGTTTTAAAAAAGGTTGAAAACACTCTAAAAAGTTGAAAAAGGTTGAAAAAGGTTGAATACACTTCAAAAAGTTGAAAAAGTTGGAAAAAGTTGGAAAACACTGTAAAAAGTTGAGAAAAGTTGAGAAAGGTTGAAAACGCTGCAAAAAGTTGAAAATCGTTGAAAAAGTACAAAAACGCTGCAAAAACTTGAAAAAAGTTGAAAAAGTTTGAAAAACGCTGCAAAACCTTGAAAAAAGTTGAAAAAGTTTGAAAACACTGCAAAAAGTTGAAAAAGGTTGAAAAGACTGCAAAAAGTTGAAAAAGGTTGAAAAAGTTTTAAAATACTGCAAAAAGTTGAAAAAGTTTTAAAAAAGGTTGAAAACACTCTAAAAAGTTGAAAAAGGTTGAATACACTTCAAAAAGTTGAAAAAGTTTGAAAAAGTTGGAAAACACTGTAAAAAGTTGAGAAAAGTTGAGAAAGGTTGAAAACGCTGCAAAAAGTTGAAAATCGTTGAAAAAGTACAAAAACGCTGCAAAAACTTGAAAAAAGTTGAAAAAGTTTGAAAAACGCTGCAAAACCTTGAAAAAAGTTGAAAAAGTTTGAAAACACTGCAAAAAGTTGAAAAAGGTTGAAAAGACTGCAAAAAGTTGAAAAAGGTTGAAAAAGTTTTAAAATACTGCAAAAAGTTGAAAAAGTTTTAAAAAAGGTTGAAAACACTAAAAAGTTTAAAAAGGTTGAAAAAGGTTGAATACACTTCAAAAAGTTGAAAAAGTTGGAAAAAGTTGGAAAACACTGTAAAAAGTTGAGAAAAGTTGAGAAAGGTTGAAAACGCTGCAAAAAGTTGAAAATCGTTGAAAAAGTACAAAAACGCTGCAAAAACTTGAAAAAAGTTGAAAAAGTTTGAAAACGCTGCAAAAAGTTGAAAATCGTTGAAAAAGTTGAAAAACGCTGCAAAACCTTGAAAAAAGTTGAAAAAGTTTGAAAACGCTGCAAAAAGTTGAAAAAAGTTGAAAAAGTTTGAAAACGCTGCAGAAAGTTGAAAATCGTTGAAAAAGTTGAGAAATGCTGCAAAAAGTTGAAAAAGGTTGAAAAAGTTTGAAAACGTTGTAAAAAGTTGGAAAAACTTTAAGAAAGTTGAAGAAACAGCAGAGTCAGTGTCAGAGTAACAGAGGATCAACAGAGCTCCAGTCTGAATGGAAAAGTCCAGACTCATCAAGCAGCAGCAGCACAACAGGTGTGTCTGTTGCAATGGAGACCAGCTGCACAGCAGCCATGACAGTGAACCAGCAGTTCTTATGGAGTGCGCATGGTTGAGAAAATGTCATTCCTCGAGGACCCAGAGGTGACATTGAAAAAGATTTGTTCACAATCAGATTCAGAAGTCTTTCATGAATGTAATGGTGCAGGAATAATGTCTGTAGGATCATCCATTCAGCCACCGCGATGGTACGAACATGAGCGAAGTTTTGGATTTGAGTGAGAAAATCTCTCTCCAAAATGCATTGGAGCGGATGGGAGAAAATCCTGCGCTCTCCTCACAGAAATGCAGCTGAAGAGAGAACGGTTTGAGATAGAGACAAAATGACTCAATTGTACGGGTCACAACAAAAATGGCTACGTTTAGAGAGGTAATTGTGTAGATTGAGCCAGAAATGTGGCCAGGGGGACGAGAAAAGAATTATTTTTTCGGTTTAAATTCAGAGCCTCCCGCACTCTAAATTCCTTTCTCCCACTCTAGCTTTTCCAATACACACCCATTGTAAACTCCAAAAACGGCTGAAATGCTCTCCGTACTTGAAGGCTCACAGTTTGAATTTGGTAAAAGATGTGGACATGATATAACACACCTGAATAGAGGACAAAAATGCCTACATTTTGCAAGTAAAATGACGTGTCTACGTCAAAGTATTACAAAGTTGTAAGGGGTCAAAGTTGAAGGAGTTGAAAGGTCCGTTGCAGGGTTTTCCCATTGACTTCAATGTTAAAAATAATTTTAAAAAGTTGAAATATTTCAAAAAGTTGAACAAAGTTGAAAAAGTTGAAAAAGGTTGAAGAAAGGGTTTAAAAAGTTGAATAGTTGAAAAGTTGAATGGTTAAAATCGGTTAAGATTTGAAGAAGTTATAAGGTTCCAAAGTTTGAAAAAATCTCCATCCGTTAACATGGGGCAGAAATTTGCACAAAAGTTGAAATATTTCAAAAAGTTTAAAAGATATTAAAAAGTTAGAACATTGCCAGAATGTCCTTAAAAAGCTGCACAATTTGATATCTGAATGGTTCAAATCGGACAAGATTTGAAGGAGTAGAAGCGTGTCAAAAAACGGCGGAAGAAGTCAGAATAATAACTAGAAAAATTTGCAGTTCCTGAAGAAACTGCAAGTGTGAATGCTGAGCTGAAAATGCTGAACTGTAATGCAAAAAAACTGAATCAGAAAAGGTGAAAAACCCTGAAATAAAGTAGAAAAAGGTAGAAAAACACTGCACAAAGTTGAAAAAGGTTGAAAACACTGAAAAAAGTTGAAAAGGGTTGAAAAAAGTTGAAAAAGGTTGAAAAAGTTTGAAAACACTGCAAAAAGTTGAAAAAGCTGTAAAAAGGTTGAAAACACTGCAAAAAGTTGAGAAATGTTGACAAAGGTTGAAAACACTGCAGAAAGTTGAAAAAGTTTTAAAACACTGTAAAAAGTTGAAAAAGGTTGAAAAAGTTTTAAAACACTGCAAAAAGTTGAAAAAGTTTTAAAAAAGTTCAAAAACACTGCAAAAAGTTGAAAAAGTTGGAAAAAGTTGGAAAACACTGTAAAAAGTTGAAAAAAGTTGAGAAAGGTTGAAAACGCTGCAACAAGTTGAAAACAGTTGAGAAAGGTTGAAAACACTGCAAAAAGTTGAAAACAGTTGAAAAAGGTTGAAAACGCTGCAAAAAGTTGAAAAACACTGGAAAAGGTTGCAAACACTGCAAAAAGTTGAAAATCGTTGAAAAAGTTGAAAAACGCTGCAAAAAGTTGAAAAAGGTTGAAAACGTTGCAAAAAGTTGAAAATCATTGAAAAAGTTGAAAAACACTGCACAAAGTTGAAAAGGGTTGAAAAAGTTCAAAAACGCAGAAAAAACTTGAAAAAAGTTGAAAAACCTTGAAAACGCTGCAAAAAGTTGAAAATCGTTGAAAAAGTTCAAAAACGCTGCAAAAACTTGAGAAAAGTTGAAAAACCTTGAAAACGCTGCAAAAAGTTGAAAATCGTTGAAAAAGTTGAAAAACGCTGTAAAAACTTGAAAAAAGTTGAAAAAGTTTGAAAACGCTGCAAAAAGTTGAAAATTGTTGAAAAAGTTTGAAAACACTACAAAAAGTTGAAAATCGTTGAAAAAGTTCAAAAACGCTGCAAACACTTGAAAAAAGTTAAAAAAGTTTGAGAACGCTGCAAAAAGTTGAAAATCGTTGAAAAAGTTGAAAAACGCTGCAAAAACTTGAAAAAATTTGAAAAAGTTTGAAAACGCTGCAAAAAGTTGAAAATTGTTGAAAAAGTTTGAAAACACTACAAAAAGTTGAAAACCGTTGAAAAAGTTCAAAAACGCTGCAAAAACTTGAAAAAAGTTGAAAAAGTTTGAGAACGCTGCAAAAAGTTGAAAATCGTTGAAAAAGTTGAAAAACGCTGCAAAAACTTGAAAATCGTTGAAAAAGTTGAAAAATGCTGCAAAAAGTTGAAAAAGTTGAAAAATGCTGCAAAAAGTTGAAAAAGGTTGAAAAAGTTTGAAAACGCTGCAAAAAGTTGGAAAAACTTTAAGAAAGTTGAAGAAACAGCAGAGTCAGTGTCAGAGTAACAGAGGATCAATAGAGCTCCAGTCTGAATGGAAAAGTCCAGACTCATCAAGCAGCTGTCAGCACAACAGGTGTGTCTGTTGCTATGGAGACCAGCTGCACAGCAGCCATGACAGTGAACCAGCAGTTCTTATGGAGTGCGCATGGTTGAGAAAATGTCATTCCTCAAGGACCCAGAGGTGACATTGAAAAAGATTTGTTCACAATCAGATTCAGAAGTCTTTCATGAATTTAATGGTGCAGGAATCATGTCTGTAGGATCATCCATTCAGCCACCGCGATGGTGCGAACATGAGAGAAGTTTTGGATTTGAGTGAGAAAATCTCTTTCCAAAATGCATTGGAGCGGATGGGAGAAAATCCTGCGCTCTCCTCACAGAAATGCAGCTGGAGAGAGAACCGTTTGCGATATAGACCAAGTGACTAAATTGTACGGGTCACAAGAAAAGTGGCTACGTTTAGAGAGGTAATTGTGTAGATTGAGCCAGAAATGTGGCCAGGGGGACGAGAAAAGAATTATTTTTTTGGTTTAAATCCAGACCCTCCCGCACTCTAAATTCCTTTCTCCCACTCTAGCTTTTCCAATACACACCCATTGTAAACTCCAAAAACGGCTGAAATGCTCTCTGTACTTGAAGGCTCACAGTTTGAAATTGGTAAAAGATCTGGACATGATATAACATACCTGAATAGAGGACAAAAATGCCTACATTTTGCAAGTAAAATGACGTGTCTACGTCAAAGTATGACAAAGTTGTAAGGGGTCAAAGTTGAAGGAGTTCAAAGGTCAGTTGAAGGGTTTTCCCATTGACTTCAATGTTAAAAATAATTTTAAGAAGTTGAAATATTTCAAAAAGTTGAAGAAAGTTGAAAAAGTTGAAAAAGGTTGAAGAAAGGGTTTAAAAAGTTGAATATTGTGAAAGTTGAATGGTTAAAATCGGTTAAGATTTGAAGAAGTTATAAGGTTCCAAAGTTTGAAAAAATCTCCATCCATTAACATGGGGCAAAAAGTTGCACAAAAGTTGAAATATTTCAAAAAGTTGAAAAGATATTAAAAAGTTAGAACATTGCCAGGATGTCCTTAAAAAGCTGCACAGTTTGATATATGAATGGTTCAAATCGGACAAGATTTGAAGGAGTAGAAGCGTGTCAAAAAACGGCGGAAGAAGTCAGAATAATAATAATAAAGAAACAGGAAAATAAACGTGTGAATGCCTCAGGCATTCACACAACTAGAAAAATTTGCAGTTCCTGAAGAAACTGCAAGTGTGAATGCTGAGCTGAAAATGCTAAACTGCAATGCAGAAGAAGTTCAAGAAGAAAGGTTGAAAAGGAAGTTGAAAAATTTTGACAAAGCTTGAAAACACTGCAAGGAGTTGAAAAAGGTTGATAAAGGTTGAAAACTGTTGAAAACACTGCAAAAAGTTAAAAAAAAACCTTGAAAAAGGTGAAAACGCTGCAAAAAGTTGAAAAAGGTTGAAAAGATTGCAAAAAGTTGAAAAAGGTTGAAAAAGTTCTAAAATACTGCAAAAAGTTGAAAAAGTTTTAAAAAAGGTTGAAAACACTCTAAAAAGTTGAAAAAGGTTGAAAAAGGTTGAAAAAGTTGGAAAACACTGTAAAAAGTTGAGAAAAGTTGAGAAAGGTTGAAAACGCTGCAAAAAGTTGAAAATCGTTGAAAAAGTTGAAAAACGCTGCAAAAACTTGAAAAAAGTTGAAAAAGTTTGAAAACGCTGCAAAAAGTTGAAAATCGTTGAAAAAGTTGAAAAACGCTGTAAAAACTTGAAAAAAGTTGAAAAAGCTTGAAAACGCTGCAAAAAGTTGAAAAAAGTTGAAAAAATTGGAAAACACTGTAAAAAGTTGAGAAAAGTTGAGAAAGGTTGAAAACGCTGCAAAAACTTGAAAAAAGTTGAAAAAGTTTGAAAACGCTGCAAAAAGTTGAAAATCGTTGAAAAAGTTGAAAAACGCTGCAAAAAGTTGAAAATCGTTGAAAAAGTTGAAAAACGCTGCAAAAACTTGAAAAAAGTTGAAAAAGTTTGAAAACGCTGCAAAAAGTTGAAAATCGTTGAAAAAGTTGAAAAATGCTGCAAAAAGTTGAAAAAGGTTGAAAAAGTTTGAAAACGTTGCAAAAAGTTGGAAAAGGTTGAAAAAGTTTGAAAACACTGCAAAAAGTTGAAAACAGTTGAGAAATGTTGAAAATGTTGAAAACACTGCAAAAAGTTGAAAAAGGTTGAAAAAGGTTGAAAAAGTTTGAAAACGTTGCAAAAAGTTGGAAAAACTTTAAGAAAGTTGAAGAAACAGCAGAGTCAGTGTCAGAGTAACAGAGGATCAACAGAGCTCCAGTCTTAATGGAAACATCCAGACTCATCAAGCAGCAGCAGCACAACAGGTGTGTCTGTTGCTATGGAGACCAGCTGCACAGCAGCCAAGACAGTGAACCAGCAGTTCTTATGGAGTGCGCATGGTTGAGAAAATGTCATTCCTCGAGGACCCAGAGGTGACATTGAAAAAGATTTGTTCACAATCAGATTCAGAAGTCTTTCATGAATTTAATGGTGCAGGAATCATGTCTGTAGGATCATCCATTCAGCCACTGTGATGGTACGAACATGAGCGAAGTTTTGGATTTGAGTGAGTAAATCTCTCTCCAAAATGCATTGGAGCGGATGGGAGAAAATCCTGCGCTCTCCTCACAGAAATGCAGCTGAAGAGAGAACCGTTTGAGATAGAGACCAAGTGACTCAATTGTACGGGTCACAAGAAAAGTGGCTACGTTTAGAGAGGTAATTGTGTAGATTGAGCTAGAAATGTGGCCAGGGGGACGAGAAAAGAATTATTTTTTTGGTTTAAATCCAGAGCCTCCCGCACTCTAAATTCCTTTCTCCCACTCTAGCTTTTCCAATACACACCAATTGTAAACTCCAAAAACGGCTGAAATGCTCTCCGTACTTGAAGGCTCACAGTTTGAATTTGGTAAAAGATGTGGACATGATATAACATACCTAAATAGAGGACAAAAATGCCTACATTTTGCAAGTAAAATGAAGTGTCTACGTCAAAGTATGACAAAGTTGTAAGGGGTCAAATTTGAAGGAGTTCAAAGGTCCGTTGAAGGGTTTTCCCATTGACTTCAATGTTAAAAATAATTTTAAAAAGTTGAAATATTTCAAAAAGTTGAACAAAGTTGAAAAAGTTTTGAAAGGTTGAAGAAAGAGTTTAAAAAGTTGAATATTTTAAAAGTTGAATAGTTAAAATCGGTTGAGATTTGAAGAAGTTATAAGGTTCCAAAGTTTGAAAAAATCTCCATCCGTTAACATGGGGCAAAAAGTTGCACAAAAGTTGAAATATTTCAAAAAGTTGAAAAGATATTAAAAAGTTAGAACATTGCCAGAATGTCCTTAAAAAGCTGCACAATTTGATATCTGAATGGTTCAAATCGGACAAGATTTGAAGGAGGAGAAACGTGTCGAAAAACGGCGGAAGAAGTCAGAATAATAATAATAATAAAGAAACAGGAAAATAAACGTGTGAATGCCTCAGGCATTCACACAATAATAAAAATTTGCAGTTCCTGAAGAAACTGCAAGTGTGAATGCTGAGCTGAAAATGCTAAACTGTAATGCAGAAAAACTGAATAAGAAAAGGTGAAAAACCCTGAAATAAAGTAGAAAAAGGTAGAAAAACACTGCAAAAAGTTGAAAAAGGTTGAAAACACTGCAAAAAGTTGAAAAGGGTTGAAAAAGTTGAAAAAGGTTGAAAAAGTTTGAAAACACTGCAAAAAGTTGAAAAAGTTGTAAAAAGGTTGAAAACACTGCAAAAAGTTGAGAAATGTTGACAAAGGTTGAAAACACTGCAAAAAGTTGAAAAAGTTTGAAAAAGTTGGAAAACACTGTAAAAAGTTGAAAAAAGTTGAGAAAGGTTGAAAACGCTGCAACAAGTTGAAAATCGTTGAAAAAGTTGAAAAACGCTGCAAAAAGTTGAAAAAGGTTGAAAACATTTGAAAACGCTGCAAAAAGTTGAAAATCATTGAAAAAGTTGAAAAACACTGCAAAAAAGTTGAAAAGGGTTGAAAAAGTTGGAAAACACTGTAAAAAGTTGAGAAAGGTTGAAAACGCTGCAAAAAGTTGAAAATCGTTGAAAAAGTTCAAAAACGCTGCAAAAAGTTGAAAAAAGTTGAAAAAGTTTGAAAACGCTGCAAAAACTTGAAAATCGTTGAAAAAGTTTGAAAACGCTGCAAAAAGTTGAAAATCGTTGAAAAAGTTGAAAAACGCTGCAAAAACTTGAAAAAGTTTGAAAACGCTGCAAAAAGTTGAAAATCGTTGAAAAAGTTGAGAAACGCTGCAAAAACTTGAAAAAAGTTGAAAAAGTTTGAAAACGCTGCAAAAAGTTGAAAATCGTTGAAAAAGTTGAAAAATGCTGCAAAAAGTTGAAAAAGGTTGAAAAAGTTTGAAAACATTGCAAAAAGTTGGAAAAACTTTAAGAAAGTTGAAGAAACAGCAGAGTCAGTGTCAGAGTAACAGAGGATCAATAGAGCTCCAGTCTGAATGGAAAAGTCCAGACTCATCAAGCAGCAGCCAGCACAACAGGTGTGTCTGTTGCTATGGAGACCAGCTGCACAGCAGCCATGACAGTGAACCAGCAGTTCTTATGGAGTGCGCATGGTTGAGAAAATGTCATTCCTCGAGGACCCAGAGGTGACATTGAAAAAGATTTGTTCACAATCAGATTCAGAAGTCTTTCATGAATTTAATGGTGCCGGAATCATGTCTGTAGGATCATCCATTCAGCCACCGCGATGTTGCGAACATGAGAGAAGTTTTGGATTTGAGCGAGAAAATCTCTCTCCAAAATGCATTGGAGCGGATGGGAGAAAATCCTGCGCTCTCCTCACAGAAATGCAGCTGGAGAGAGAACCGTTTGAGATAGAGACAAAATGACTCAATTGTACGGGTCACAACAAAAATGGCTACGTTTAGAGAGGTAATTGTGTAGATTGAGCCAGAAATGTGGCCAGGGGGACGAGAAAAGAATTATTTTTTTGGTTTAAATCCAGAGCCTCCCGCACTCTAAATTCCTTTCTCCCACTCTAGCTTTTCCAATACACACCCATTGTAAACTCCAAAAACGGCTGAAATGCTCTCCGTACTTGAAGGCTCACAGTTTGAATTTGGTAAAAGATGTGGACATGATATAACATACCTGAATAGAGGATAAAAATGCCTACATTTTGCAAGTAAAATGACGTGTCTACGTCAAAGTATGACAAAGTTGTAAGGGGTCAAAGTTGAAGGAGTTCAAAGATCCGTTGAAGGGTTTTCCCATTGACTTCAATGTTAAAAATAATTTTAAAAAGTTGAAATATTTCAAAAAGTTGAACAAAGTTGAAAAAGTTTAAAAAGGTTGAAGAAAGGGTTTAAAAAGTTGAATATTTTAAAAGTTGAATGGTTAAAATCGGTTAAGATTTGAAGAAGTTATAAGGTTCCAAAGTTTGAAAAAATCTCCATCCGTTAACATGGGGCATAAAGTTGCACAAAAGTTGAAATATTTCAAAAAGTTGAAAAGATATTAAAAAGTTAGAACATTGCCAGAATGTCCTTAAAAAGCTGCACAATTTGATATATGAATGGTTCAAATCGGACAAGATTTGAAGGAGTAGAAGCGTGTCAAAAAACGGCGGAAGAAGTCAGAATAATAATAATAATAATAATAATAAAGAAACAGGAAAATAAACGTGTGAATGCCTCAGGCATTCACACAACTAGAAAAATTTGCAGTTCCTGAAGAAACTGCAAGTGTGAATGCTGAGCTGAAAATGCTAAACTGTAATGCAGAAGAAGTTCAAGAAGAAAGGTTGAAAACACTGCAAAGAGTTGAAAAAGGTTGAAAACCTTTGAAAACACTGCAAAAAGTTGAAAAAGTTTTAAAAAAGGTTGAAAACACTGGAAAAAGTTGAAAAAAGTTGAGAAAGGTTGAAAACGCTGCAACAAGTTGAAAACAGTTGAGAAAGGTTGAAAAAGTTTTAAAACACTGCAAAAAGTTGAAAAACATTGAAAAAGGTTGAAAACACTGTAAAAATGATGAAAAGTTTGAAAACACTGCAAAAAGTTGAAAACAGTTGAATAAGGTTGAAAATGTTGAAAACGCTGCAAAAAGTTGAAAAAACCTGAAAAAGTTTGAAAACACTGTAAAAATGATGAAAAGTTTGAAAACACTGCAAAAAGTTGAAAACAGTTGAATAAGGTTGAAAATGTTGAAAACGCTGCAAAAAGTTGAAAAAACCTGAAAAAGGTTGAAAAACGCTGCAAAAACTTGAAAAAAGTTGAAAAAGTTTGAAAACGCTGCAAAATGTTGAAAAAGGTTGAAAACACTGCAAATAGTTGAAAAAGGTTGAAAACACTGCAAAAAGTTGAAAACAGTTGAAAAAGGTTGAAAACGCTGCAAAAAGTTGAAAAACATTGAAAAAGAAAGAAAACACTGCAAAAATTTGAAAAAGGTTGAAAAAGGTTGAAAAAGTTTGAAAACACTGTAAAAAGTTGAAAATCATTGAAAAAGTTGAAAAACGCTGCATAAAGTTGAAAAAGTTGAAAAAGGTTGAAAAAGTTTGAAAACACTGCAAAAAGTTGAAAATCGTTGAAAAAGTTCAAAAACGTTGCAAAAAGTTGAAAAAGGTTGAAAATGATTGAAAAAGTTGAAAAACGCTGTATAAAGTTGAAAAAGTTGAAAAAGATTGAAAAAGTTCAAAAACGTTGCAAAAAGTTGAAAAAACTTTAAGAAAGTTGAAGAAGCAGCAGAGTCAGTGTCAGAGTAACAGAGGATCAATAGAGCTCCAGTCTTAATGGGAAAATCCAGACTAATCAAGCAGCAGCAGCACAACAGGTGTGTCTGTTGCTATGGAGACCAGCTGCACAGCAGCCATGACAGTGAACCAGCAGTTCTTATGGAGTGCGCATGGTTGAGAAAATGTCATTCCTCGAGGACCCAGAGGTGACATTGAAAAAGATTTTTTCACAATCAGATTCAGAAGCCTTTCATGAATTTAATGGTGCAGGAATCATGTCTGTAGAATCATCCATTCAGCCACCGTGATGGTGCGAACATGAGAGAAGTTTTGGATTTGAGTGAGAAAATCTCTCTCCAAAATGCATTGGAGCGGATGGGAGAAAATCCTGCGCTCTCCTCACAGAAATGCAGCTGGAGAGAGAACCGTTTGAGATAGAGACCAAGTGACTCAATTGTACGGGTCACAAGAAAAGTGGCTACGTTTAGAGAGGTAATTGTGTAGATTGAGCCAGAAATGTGGCCAGGGGGACGAGAAAAGAATTATTTTTTTGGTTTAAATCCAGACCCTCCCGCACTCTAAATTCCTTTCTCCCACTCTAGCTTTTCCAATACACACCCATTGTAAACTCCAAAAACGGCTGAAATGCTCTCCGTACTTGAAGGCTCACAGTTTGAATTTGGTAAAAGATGTGGACATGATATAACATACCTAAATAGAGGACAAAAATGCCTACATTTTGCAAGTAAAATGAAGTGTCTACGTCAAAGTATGACAAAGTTGTAAGGGGTCAAAGTTGAAGGAGTTCAAAGGTCCGTTGAAGGGTTTTCCCATTGACTTCAATGTTAAAAATAATTTTAAAAAGTTGAAATATTTGAAAAAGTTGAACAAAGTTGAAAAAGTTTAAAAAGGTTGAAGAAAGAGTTTAAAAAGTTGAATATTTTAAAAGTTGAATGGTTAAAATCGGTTAAGATTTGAAGAAGTTATAAGGTTCCAAAGTTTGAAAAAATCTCCATCCGTTAACATGGGGAAAAAAGTTGCACAAAAGTTGAAATATTTCAAAAAGTTTAAGAGATGTTAAAAAGCCAGAACATAGCCAGAATGTCCTTAAAAAGCTGCACATTTTGATATCTGAATGGTTCAAATCGGACAAAATTTGTAGGAGGAGAAGCGTGCCAAAAAACGGCTTAAGAAGTCAGAAGAGGAATGTAATCGTGTGAATGCCTCAGGCATTCACACAATTTGCAGTTCCAGAAGAAACTGCAAGTGTGAATGCTGAGCTGAAAATGTTAAACTGTAATGCAGAAAAACTGAATAAGAAAAGGTGAAAAACCCTGAAATAAAGTTGAAAAAGGTTGAAAAATGTAGAAAAACACTGCAAAAAGTTGAAAAAGGTTGAAAACACTGCAAAAAGTTAAAAAATGTTGAAAAAGGTTCAAAACACTGCAAAAAGTTAAAAAGGGTTGAAAAAAGTTGAAAAAGGTTGAAAAAGTTTGAAAACACTACAAAAAGTTGAAAAAGTTTGAAAAAGGTTGAAAACACTGCAAAAAGTCGAAAAAGGTTGTAAAATGTTGAAAACACTGCAAAAAGTTGAAAAGGGCTGAAAAATTTTGAAAAAGTTGAAAACACTGCAAAAAGTTGAAAAAGTTTAAAAAAGTTGGAAAAGTTTGAAAAAGTTTGAAAACACTGCAAAAAGTTGAAAATCGTTGAAAAAGTTCAAAAACGTTGCAAAAAGTTGAAAAAGGTTGAAAATGATTGAAAAAGTTGAAAAACGCTGTATAAAGTTGAAAAAGTTGAAAAAGATTGAAAAAGTTCAAAAACGTTGCAAAAAGTTGAAAAAACTTTAAGAAAGTTGAAGAAGCAGCAGAGTCAGTGTCAGAGTAACAGAGGATCAATAGAGCTCCAGTCTTAATGGGAAAATCCAGACTAATCAAGCAGCAGCAGCACAACAGGTGTGTCTGTTGCTATGGAGACCAGCTGCACAGCAGCCATGACAGTGAACCAGCAGTTCTTATGGAGTGCGCATGGTTGAGAAAATGTCATTCCTCGAGAACCCAGAGGTGACATTGAAAAAGATTTTTTCACAATCAGATTCAGAAGCCTTTCATGAATTTAATGGTGCAGGAATCATGTCTGTAGAATCATCCATTCAGCCACCGTGATGGTGCGAACATGAGAGAAGTTTTGGATTTGAGTGAGAAAATCTCTCTCCAAAATGCATTGGAGCGGATGGGAGAAAATCCTGCGCTCTCCTCACAGAAATGCAGCTGGAGAGAGAACCGTTTGAGATAGAGACCAAGTGACTCAATTGTACGGGTCACAAGAAAAGTGGCTACGTTTAGAGAGGTAATTGTGTAGATTGAGCCAGAAATGTGGCCAGGGGGATGAGAAAAGAATTATTTTTTTGGTTTAAATCCAGACCCTCCCGCACTCTAAATTCCTTTCTCCCACTCTAGCTTTTCCAATACACACCCATTGTAAACTCCAAAAACGGCTGAAATGCTCTCCGTACTTGAAGGCTCACAGTTTGAATTTGGTAAAAGATGTGGACATGATATAACATACCTAAATAGAGGACAAAAATGCCTACATTTTGCAAGTAAAATGAAGTGTCTACGTCAAAGTATGACAAAGTTGTAAGGGGTCAAAGTTGAAGGAGTTCAAAGGTCCGTTGAAGGGTTTTCCCATTGACTTCAATGTTAAAAATAATTTTAAAAAGTTGAAATATTTGAAAAAGTTGAACAAAGTTGAAAAAGTTTAAAAAGGTTGAAGAAAGAGTTTAAAAAGTTGAATATTTTAAAAGTTGAATGGTTAAAATCGGTTAAGATTTGAAGAAGTTATAAGGTTCCAAAGTTTGAAAAAATCTCCATCCGTTAACATGGGGAAAAAAGTTGCACAAAAGTTGAAATATTTCAAAAAGTTTAAGAGATGTTAAAAAGCCAGAACATAGCCAGAATGTCCTTAAAAAGCTGCACATTTTGATATCTGAATGGTTCAAATCGGACAAAATTTGTAGGAGGAGAAGCGTGCCAAAAAACGGCTTAAGAAGTCAGAAGAGGAATGTAATCGTGTGAATGCCTCAGGCATTCACACAATTTGCAGTTCCTGAAGAAACTGCAAGTGTGAATGCTGAGTTGAAAATGTTAAACTGTAATGCAGAAAAACTGAATAAGAAAAGGTGAAAAACCCTGAAATAAAGTTGAAAAAGGTTGAAAAATGTAGAAAAACACTGCAAAAAGTTGAAAAAGGTTGAAAACACTGCAAAAAGTTAAAAAATGTTGAAAAAGGTTCAAAACACTGCAAAAAGTTAAAAAGGGTTGAAAAAAGTTGAAAAAGGTTGAAAAAGTTTGAAAACACTACAAAAAGTTGAAAAAGTTTGAAAAAGGTTGAAAACACTGCAAAAAGTCGAAAAAGGTTGTAAAATGTTGAAAACACTGCAAAAAGTTGAAAAGGGCTGAAAAATTTTGAAAAAGGTTGAAAACACTGCAAAAAGTTGAAAAAGTTTAAAAAAGTTGGAAAAGTTTGAAAAAGTTTGAAAACACTGCAAAAAGTTGAAAAAGGTTAAAAAAAGTTGAAAAGGTTGAAAAAGGTTGAAAACACTGCAACAAGTTGAAAAAGGTTGAAAACACTGCAAAAAGTTGAAAAAGTTTGAAAAAGTTTGAAAACACTGCAAAAAGTTGAAAAAGTTTGAAAAAGGTTAAAAACACTGCAAAAAGATGAAAAGGGTTAAAACAGTTTGAAAACACTGCAAAAAGTTATGAAGGGTTGAAAAAGGTTGAAAACACTGCAAAAACTTAAAAACGTTGATAGAGGTAGAAGGATCAGTAGAGTCAGTGTCAGAGGAACAGAGGATCAATAGAGCTCCAGTCTTAATGGAAAAATCCAGACTAATCAAGCAGCAGTCAGCACAACAGGTGTGTCTGTTGCTATGGAGACCAGCTGCACAGCAGCCATGACAGTGAATCAGCACTTTTTAATGGAGTGCGCATGGTTGAAGAAATGGCATTTCTCGGGGACCAAGATGTGAAATTGAAAAAGATTTTCACACAGTCAGATTCAGAAGCCTTTCATGAATTTAATGGTGCAGGAATCATGTCTGTAGGATCATCCATTCAGCCATACCAATTGTGCGAACACGAGTGAAGTTTTGGATTCAGGCGTCTCGAAAATGCATTGGAGCGGATGGGAGAAAATTCTGCACTCTCCTCAAACAAATGCGTCTGGAGAGAGAACCGTTTGAGATAGAGACAAAGTGACTCAATTGTACAGGTCACAAGAAAAATTCTTACGTTTTGAGGGGTTATTGTGCAGATTGAGCCAGAAATGTGGCCGTACGGACGAGAAAATAATTTATTTTTTGGTTAAAATTCAGAGCCTCCCGCACTCTAAATTTGATTCTCCCACTCTAGCTTTTCCAATACACACCCATTGTAAACTCCAAAAGCGACTGAAATTCTCTCTGTACTTGAAGGCCCACAGTTTAAATTTGGTAGAAGATCTGGAAATGATGTTACATACGTGAATAGAGGACAAAAATGCCTACGTTTTAAAAGTAAAATGACTTGTCTATGTGAAAGTATGACAAAGTAGTAAGGGTTCAAAGTTGAAGGAGTTGAAAGGTCAGTTGAAGGGTTTTCCCATCCACTTCAATGTTAAAAATAATTTGAAAAAGTTGAAATATTTCAAAAAGTTGAAGAAAGTTGAAAAAGTTTAAAAAGGTTGAAGAAAAGGTTTAAAAAGTTGAATATTTTAAAAGTTGAATGGTTAAAATCGGTTAAGATTTGAAGAAGTTATAAGGTTCCAAAGTTTGAAAAAATCTCCATCCGTTAACATGGGGCAAAAAGTTGCACAAAAGTTGAAATATTTCAAAAAGTTTAAGAGATATTAAAAAGTTAGAACATAGCCGGAATGTCCTTAAAAAGCTGCACAATTTGATATATGAATGGTTCAAATCGGACAAAATTTGAAGGAGGAGAAGCCTGCCAAAAAACGGCGGAAGAAGTCAGAATAAGTAAGAAGAAGCAGAATAATAAAGCTTAGGAATGTAATAGTGTGAATGCCTTCAGCATTCACACAATAATAATAATAATAAAGAAACAGGAAAATAAACGTGTGAATGCCTCAGGCATTCACACAATAAAGAAACAGGAAAATAAACGTGTGAATGCCTCAGGCATTCACACAATAAAGATACGGAATGTAATAGTGTGAATGCCTTCAGCATTCACACAATGAATGCCTTCAGCATTCACACAAATAAATGTATCTCACCACTGAAATGGACTGCAATATAACATCATAACAGCATATCATTTTGGGTGAATTCCAATTCTCCCCTTAGCCCTATAGCCCTTGGCCCAAACGCTTCGTTTTGTGCGTTCACGTGAAGTAATAGGGGTTCCCCGATTCCACTTCACGTCTCTTCAGACCGAGGGGGAGGGCGAAGTGTGAGGGCTATCTGGCCCTTGAAACGGAGATTTTCCAGGGGCACACTAGAAAACGAGGGCTATGTGAAATTACGCACATTGTGCTGGGAAATGCTGGTAAAATGGAAAACATCAGTGGCAGCCAAGAAATCTACAAATGTGAGTATTTTTTTGTAAAAAAAACAAAAAAACAAACAAAAAAAAACCCCTATTTTAAGGTTGCTGCAATGTTCCGTGACAGCTCGTTAGCATTAAGTGCATCTGGTCATGTAACATTAATGATGAACTTATTTTAATTTCTGCACGACCATGACACGTTTTATTGATATTACTGTAGCCTGCGTTTCTGATTTGAGCGCAAAAGACACCCGAAAATCTGCCATTTGTGCTCCGCTAGTAAAGTTAACGAGGGGCTAATTAATTAGTGACGCACACGTCCGAGGCATGCCGGACGAAGCTGTGTATTCCCGGCAAAAGCCGGACGGTTTCTGATGAGGTAAGATGTATGCTGATGCTCTCTTTCCTACACTGTAAAAAAAGAATAACTGAGACAGCTTCAAATTTTAAGGCAACCTTTTGCAGTAAAACTTTTGAATTGTGTCAATGATTTGCTATGTCGTTGTCCTAAGCGACATTCCGTTATTGTGCCAATTACATTTACGCTGTTCTGTTAATGGATACGACTTTTAATTCTTCGTTTTGCCAATTACAACATGTTGATTTGTTCAATAACTCATTCAAATAGCTAGCAAAAGCTTATTGACTGCACAGTCATTATTTAATTACCTGCATGTCAATAAACACATAATCTTCAATGGTGTTTCCATAGTTTTATTTTAATTAACTGTGTAATACTGCAACACAATGGTGTTAACACTGTCAAGAATAAAAGGTATCCATGTCTGACAGGTATCCATTACATAAAAACACTTAAAAGAAGAAAGATGTGACGATGTTAACATGCTCAAGTAACGAAAACCAACAGTGGAACATTTTAACATTTCTGTCCACAGTAACAGATACAATGAGCAAGTGTTGAAATGCCTCAAAATGATGAATTGTAATTGAAATTTAAGGAACAAATTACAGAAGAAAAAGTAAAGGAATGTCAAATGTTGAATCTTTCTAAAACGCAATCTATTTTTACAAGACAAGAACAGTCAGTAAAATTGAGAAACAACAGTGAAAAATGAATTTTGAACAAATAAAAGATTGCTTTCTGAACATGTTTTTTTTATTATTATTATTATTTTGCCATTAAGTTGCACAGGATCCAAAAGATGCCAAAACTGACCCTTATAATCACAGCATCACATTGAAATAATGCAACTTGAAAACTTTTTTGATTACATAATGCAAAATCTGGCATCAGTAGAGTTCTTACTTTTGTGTGTTCTTTCATAGAACATTTTAGCTTACTGTGCAATGCTGTCACAACACACTGATAACACTGCCAACAATAACACATCTCCCAAGTGACATACCACATAGGTGTATAGCTGTAATAAAAAATATATATGTACAAAAACCAAAAAACACTTAAGAGGAACATGTGCCAATATAAAAACATCCCTAAATGACAAAAATGATCAGTGGAACATTCAAACATTTCTGTTTAAAAAAACAGAAACAAGCTGCCCCAATGAAGTGCAGTGCACTGGTTTCTTCTGCAATGACCGAACACGCTGTGAGCAATGAGAGCCGATTTCCATGAACAGGTGTTGAAATTTCTCAAATGTGTATTTGAGAGCCTTTGGATAAGAAATATTGAGGGCGTAGAAGAGTCCAAAAAGGTATGCGAGTGCAGCTGGTAGATCTGGCACATCCTGCAGGACAACAGCCTCCTCCAAAATCACAGCAATGTCCTGCACCATTGGTGATGAAGACGGTGCAGCACCATCCTCTAGGACAGGGGTGTCAAACTCATTTTAGCTCAGGGAGTAAAAAACATGGAGTAAAATCTATTCCCAAGCGGGCTGGACCAGCAAAATCATGGTATATAACTTAAAAACAACAACTTCACATTGTTTTCTTTGTTTTAACACTGTCCAAAATAGGACAGATCCAACATTAGTATTAATCATAAAAACTTGAAGTTACTTGAAAATTCTGAGGACAAAGAACACACAAACACACAATGCCTCAGCGATTCACAGAACCACAACAGTATCACAGACCACAGAACTATATCAGGGTGTTAGTTCTCAGGCAGAAATGTTGATAAAAATGATAAAACTCTCTTGCCCAAACAAGTGCAAGAACCAGTCACAAATCATAAATAGGTTAAATTTACAAAATAATAAAATACAATAAAAACAATTTCACAACATAAAAAACATGAACATAAAGCTGGAGCCTGGGGTCAGTGCATCCAAAATAGTGCAAACACAACATCATTATTCAGCATAAATCCCATCAAGTTATTTAAATATTCTGGGGACAAGTAACACACAAACACACAATGCCTCAGTGATTCACAAAACTGTTTCACAGATCACATAACTATGTAAAGGTGTCTCATGCAGCACTTTAAGTGGGGTTGCATTGTTTATTTGACTCCTGATACCTGGCATCTTTGAGCTTTCACCAGCGCATCAATATCAGGCGTCACATTCTGAGTGGCAGCCAGCTTCAGGATGTGATTCAAGAGGCTGTGCATGAGCCTTGAGCGCAGCTTTGTTTTATTAATGCTCATTACAGAGAAAACCTGCTCACAAAGATATGTGGTTCCAAACATGGACAACAGCTTTGCAGCGAGGGATGTCAAGTTGGGGTAACCTGGCAAGAGGTTCTGATAAAATGTGTCCAAGCTCACAGCGGCAAATTTGCTCTTCAAATCTGAGTCACACTGCAAGTCAATCATTTCAAGTTGGATGTTGACGGGCAGTTCAGAGGGATTCACGGTGAATGATGAGCAAAAAACTTTGAAGTCTTTCTCCAGTTCACCAAAGATCTGAAAATGTTGCTCAAACTCCCGTAACAGTCCCGTTATTTTATCTTTGAACCGCTTCATGTCCGCGACACGTTGGCTCGCGCACACATGTTTCAGACAGGGGAAGTGCGCTGCAACGGCAACGGAGAGTTGCGTCTCCCACAGTGACAGCTTCAACTTAAAAGCGCGTATGCTGTCGTAATACTGTGTGACAACTTTGTTGCGCCCTTGCAGCTGTTTGTTCAAGTTATTCAGGTGCTCAGTAACATCCACCATAAATGCAAGGTCCTGCATCCATTCTTCAGAATGAAATTCTAACACCAGTTTGCCCTTTCTTTCCATGAACTGTTCAATTTCTCCTCGTAAGTCACAAAAACGCCTCAGCACAGCACCTCAGCTTAACCACCTTACCTCAGTGTGGTATGGCAAGCCATAGATGTGGTCTTTCTCTTTGAGAAGGTTGTCAAACTGACGGTGATTCAGGCTTCTGGATCGGATGAAATTTACCGTTTGGATGACCACTTCCATGACGTGATCCATGTTTAATGACTTGCAACACAAAGCCTCCTGGTGCAAAATACAGTGAAAAGTCCAAAAATCACGTCCTCCATTTGCAGATTGCACTTTCTCTTTGAACTTTGTGACAACACCTGCTTTTCTCCCGACCATTGAGGGCGCACCATCCACAGCCAGGCTGACAGCGGGACCAATCCACTCCGATCCTGTCCAGGGCGCCGACTAGTGCGGTGAAAATATCATCGGATGTTGTTGTACCTGACATTGGCACCATCTCCACAAACTGTTCGGTGACGCTCAATGTGTCATCAACTCCTCGGATGAAAATGGCCAGCTGTGCAACATCTGTAATGTCCGTGCTTTCATCAATTGCAACTGAAAAAGCAATAAAGGACTTTACTTTATTCTTTAAAGGGCAACTCCGGTTTTTTGACACCTGGACCTTATTTATAGGTGTGTGCATGCTCATATACTCACTCAAACAAACATCGTGCAGCTCGGAGTCCTTCAGAAGTTATTTAGATCCAAACGATGAAGCCGCACTAGCGGGGGTGCCACAGCAATGGAGCGTTAGCGCGGGACATAATCTCTGCAAAGTCGCTCATTTCGGCTGTATTTCTTCATCCATCGCCAGTGTTATCATAAAGTCAGCTCGTCTACCGTCTTCAGGTGGGTCAGCTGAAGAGCTGACAGTTTTCGCTAACTTAGCCACAATTAGCTCGGATGGGAACGTTGCGGCGCACCTCTCCCCAGCAGAGAGGCACTTTGAGTCGGCCTCGGCTGTCACGGTGCCCCGGCGTCTGACTTCCAGGGGCCGAGTTGGAAAACGGCCCTCAGCTGCTCCACGGAGGCTCCAGACACGGGCGAAGACGCACGGCTCGCGCGCGGCCGCTGGGCTGCTGGATGTCTCTCCTCGCCTGGAGGATCCTTATCTCCGCTCCCCGGCAGATGCGCGCTCCGGGCCGGCCGCGGGACGCGCGAACGCCCGCCGCGCCGCGGCCGGAGCTCTCTCCTCGCCGGGAGGAAGCATATCTCCGCTTCCCGGCGGATGCGCGCTCCACGCCGGCCGCGGGACGCGCGACGGCCGGAGCGCTCTCCTTGTCGGGAGAATCCAGATCTCCGCCGCCCGGCGGATGCGCGCTCCAACCCAGGCCGCGGGACACCGCCGGTGGCCCCCCTTCCGACCGAAAGGCAACCCAGCGCCGATGGAGGAAAAATACAGCCGAAATGAGTGACTTTGCAGAGATTATGTCCCGCGCTAACGCTCCATTGCTGTGGCACCCCCGCTAGTGCGGCTACATCGTTTGGATCTAAATAACTTCTGAAGGACTCCGAGCTGCACGATGTTTGTCTGAGTGAGTATATGAGCATGCACACACCTATAAATAAGGTCCAGGTGTCAAAAAACCGGAGTTGCCCTTTAACTGGCTGTCGAAATCCACTGAAAGATCAGAAATCCTGTCTGCGATGGTGTTTCTTGTCAGGCTGATATTTGCAAAAGCCTGTCTCTTTTCAGGGCACACGATCTCCGCTGCTTTCACCATACATGTTTTTATGAATTCGCCATCACTAAATGGTTTTGAAGCCGCCGCGATTTCGTTAGCAATGAGGTAACTAGCTTTGACTGCAGCATCACTGACGTCTCGGCTGTGAGTAAAAACAGACTGCTGTTTCTTCAGACTTGACAACAGTTCATCCACCTTCTCCTTTCGCCGCTGTCCTTGAAAGTGGTCATATTTGTCGGCATGAAGACTTACATAGTGGCGACGAAGGTTATATTCTTTCAGCACTGCAACATGTTGTGAACACAACAAACACACTGCTTTCCCATTGACTTCTGCGAAAAAATAGGAGGATGACCATTTTTCTTGAAAAACTCTGCATTCGGCGTCCACTTTTCTCTTTTTTGACAGCAACATATTGAGGCAATGAGAGCGAAAAAGTAAAGGTAGAATCGCACAGGCAAAATACAAAGGAGCTCATCTAATTGGCTCTTGCTCGACCTACTTACTCTGCTCTGCTATAAGCAGTTTGCTTGCCGAACACGATTGCTATTGCGCCATCCAGTGGACACATTTAGAACAGCAGTTTATTGAAAAATTGCAGCTCATATATACTTGATATAATCATCTCTCGGGCCGGATTAAATTCTTTTGCGGGCCTGATCCGGCCCGCGGGCCGTACGTTTCACACCTCTGATTTAGAAAGAATATATTTATTTTATAATCTTAATGGCACTGACAAGCTGGAAACTTGCCTCTGAGGTTTTCTCAGACAAATTATCATCAGATCCTCCGCTCCGCAGCCTGCTCACACCTTCTGCACGAAACTATCACTGCGCCCAGCTGATTCTGTCGACACCGCCCCCTGGTGCTAAGGCCCCTTGTCATTTATTGTTGAGTTATGCCCAACTATGTCAAAGACTCCCTATCTCTCAATGATAAAGAGTCCTTAAAAAAAATTATTGGATCCAGGCAGTGATCCGGATCATCAACACAATTTAATGGATTCTAAGTTAGCCCAAGACCCAGCTTTCCACAAAGTTTCATCGCAATCCATCCATAGCTTTTTCCGTAATGTTGCTAACAATCCAACCAACCAACAAACCAACTAACCACAGCGATTACATAACCTCCTTGGTGGAGGAAGTAGTCACAGCAAAACAGAACAACCAATGAATATAATGAACCAATTATAATTGAATAATATTAATCAAACCAAACAAATTAAAAAAAGTAAATACATAGCTAAACAAGGAAATAATGAAAAGGAAGACAAGCTCTCATTGATATTTATGTGTTTGCAGTTGTATCTTTTAAATATCATTTCTTTATAGTTTCTTCTAACCTGCTCAGCCTTGAAGAAATTCTGGCAAACCATCTGGCACCTCACGAGAGGAAAGCAGGTCTCCACCAACTCTGTTTATAGTGGAGGCAGGGAGCTGCTGACCTCAACTGGGGATATTATAGGATGGTGGAAGGAATACTTCGAGGACCTCCTCAATCACATCGCCATGTCTTCTGTGGAGGAAGCAGAGGCCGAGGTCTCAGGGGTGGACTCACCCATCACCAGGGGCGGATCTAGGATTCTAGGAGATCAGGGGCTTAGCCTTGAGAGTGCAGATGCCGATTTATTTTTTCCGGCATTTTTTGTGCCACGCATACTAAACTATCTTTATTTTATTTTATTTTATTTTTTTTACATCAACTTACCACCAATTGAAAGCTGAGAAAGGCACAGAGAACACTTCAGACCCTTTAATGATTCAAATGTCTTACCACCAGCAGCCTTGAAGTCATTATTTTATGCCTCATGTCCACTGAAAGAAAAAAAATCTAAAATACAAAAGTTATTCAGACTGATCATAAACTAAAGAAATAAAATACCTTTCAGTATTTCCTTACAGCAGGCGACTGTGATCCTGGCTGGCACCTCTGCTGTCCTTTACTGCTCTGTTCTTCAATCCTGTCCTCAAATCCTGTCTTCAATCCTCCTGCCTCTTCTCTCTTGCTTTCTCTGCACATTTTTTAGGATTTCCTGTTCATTTCCTCCCTCACTTTCTTTCACTCCTTCCTCTCGTCTGTCTCTGTTACTCTTTAAATACAATATTTCAGAGCTGTTCTCATGACTTGTCATGCCTGTTTTTGAACGTTAAATGTGAGTCATCTCCTGTCTTTTCCTCTTCACTCACTCATGAACTAAAATAAATAAAATATTTAGAAATAAAATCCATGAAACATACTGATATACTGAGTTTAAAGGTGCCTTAAGGAGTTTGCACGTTTTATGCGAAACAGCGCCCCCTGCAGGCCTTGGGCGTAATGCAGCTTAGTGAAAAACTCGTCCCTGTGGCTCACGTGCACGGAAGAGAGGAACTCCTTCCTCGCTCGTTCAGTAGCGCTCCAGTAAAATGTAAGTTTCTTTTACCTGGTGGAGTCTGTGTGGAGCTGTGGCAGTGCTAGAAGCCAGTCTTTTCTTACTTTCTGGAAGATCCTGCTCAGTTGTTGCTCACTGAGCATCTGGCGGAGTAATGGCGGACAAAATGAAACCTAACCAGCCGGAGCGCACATTACGTCATTCCTTTCAAATTCTCCCCAAAAAAATGCTGGAGCCGGACCGGCACTGCAACTTTCAAGTGACATTTTAGCGCTGTTAGAGGTTCTTGTAATGAATATGTCAGGGCACATTGTACACATCATTAAAAATGTGTAACATATTTATGGTGGAAAATAAGTATTTTTAAAGTTGTAAAACTCCTTAATGCACCTTTAAGTCTCTGGATGTGCAGGGACTGTCTTGGTTGACACGTTCCTGCAACATCGCGTGGCGGTCGGGGACGGTGTCTCTGGATTGGCAGACTGGGTGGTGGTCCCCCTGTTTAAAAAGGGGGACCGGGGGTTGTGCTCCAACTGTAGGGGATCACACTCCTCAGTCTACCTGGGAAAGTCTATTCCAGGGTACTGGAGAGGAGGACTCTACTGATAGTCGAACCTCGTATCCAGGAGGAACAATGTGGTTTTCATCCTGGTCGTGGAACAGTGGACCAGCTCTAGACCCTCCATAGGGTGCTCGAGGTGTCGTGGGAGTTTGCCCAACCAGTTCACATGTGTTTTGTGGACTTGGGGAAGGCATTTGACTGCGTCCCTTGTGGTATTTTGTGGGGGAGTGCTCCGGGAATACGGAGTCCGGGGCCCCTTGTTAAGAGCCGTCTGGTCTCCGTATGACCGGAGTAGGAGTCTGGTCCGCATTGCCAACAGTAAGTCAGACCTGTTCCCGGTGCATGTTGGACTCCGGCAGGGCTGCCCTTTGTCACCGGTTCTGTTTCTAATCTTTATGGACAGAATTTCTAGGTGCAGCCAGGGGCTGGAGGGAGTCCGGTTCGGGGACCACAGGATTTCATCTTTGCTTTTTGCAGATGATGTTGTCCTGTTGGCTTCATCCAACCCGGACCTGCAGCATGCAGTGATTCCTCACAGTCCATGCTCCGTCCATAAAAATCCTGTAGTGTGTGCCAGGCTTCAAGCAGCAGAGTGTGTGGTGTCACGGCTCAGTTCGGAGATTCACAGACTTGAGAGCTCATGGAGAGAAGGCCCGGTGGAGAGAAGTCCCTGTTGGCTGGCGGGCAGTCCTACAAAGTGGTCACGGCTCCAGCCCCCACCGGGGCTTCTCTCGGGCCGGGCGGCTGGCCATCCTGTGCCACCAGTGTGGCTTTTCCCCAGCTGCATAGTCTGGCCAGCAAACACTGCGAGCTCAGCTGCAGTTAGCAGGCGAAGCCCCAAGCCTCCAGACAGAGCCCAGACACTGTGCACTAGTTGCTGTTAGCGCTGACTCCGCCCGCAACCCAGAGGCAAATTGCTAATGAGCTCTGCAGATACAGAGGCCTGACAAATGGCACAGATTTTGTGGTTTTGGCTGATAACTTCATAAAAACAACTTAAACACCCCTGAGCACTTTAAAATAGCTACAAAAGAGGAACTTTAAGGGATGTTTGTCCTAATGCAAAAAACTCTCTGTGAACAACACAGAGTCATCTCCTATTGAAATCTATTGGTAATTTTCTCTGGGCCTTAGATTTAAATGTTCATGACACGAATCTCTATCCCTCAATAAGATGTTGAGACGTCATTTAAATCTTTGAAACATTGACCCGCCCTGCTCACCTGATATTCCTGCAAAACCAGTCGATGCTTGTCTGATGAAACAAAACCTCGGTTGAAGATGAATGCAGACATAAAAACAATCTGTCAACGCTGTTAAATGTGGTGACAGCTAAACAACTGTCGGGCAATCGGATTTCTTCATGTTGCTGGAGGGTCTTGACCCTGAAAGGAGCAGTTTGTGGAAGAAAACATCACAGTTCAGAGGTGAGTTTCAAGGAAACTTTAAAAGTTTTGTGTTTAAACATTAAACCAGAAACCTGCTGCATGTTTAATGTTTAATGTCTCAGCTAGAAGGCTTCTGTCTTACTGGTCTATCAGGACGGTTTTACACTGAATGTGTTCAGCAGAGTGAGGGATGAAGAGTGATGAAGGGAGGAGTGGGGAAGTCATTGTTTATTTTGCCACAGGGGGATATTTGGGGGAGCACTAGAAGCAAATATTGTTTTCCAAATCTTTATTCATATTTACTGATTTAATCAAGTTTTTGTTCTGTAGATAAGTTTTTTCTTTTTTAATAAATATTCCAACCTACCTTTATCTCTTCACATTGAAGTGAATGGGAAAGCCCTTCAAATTTGAACGAAAACTGCGTCAACATACTTAAGCTACAGACTTCTTTGGTATGAAACAGCTCTTTTTGATTTTCTACCAGTTTGAAACTTTTGGTTTTTAAGTTTTCAAAGATTTTAATTTTGATCTGTTTGCAGTTTATGATGGGTGTGTATTGTGTGGAATGTTGTAGGGCCAGAGGGAGGGACGGTCACATGCAGTGAAAATGTGTCAACTGAAATTCCAAAACGGAAAACTTTCTTTGCATTTTGGAGTTCATTCTGCACGACAACAGTGCTTGGAGTCACTGAAAAGAGGGATTTTATTGAAAACTGTCTCTGTATGCAGATACTGTACATTTAAAAAAAAACAATATCAAAGAAAACTTAAATATTTGTTGACTCATTTCAGAATGTGATGCTCAGTTTTATGAGGATTCATTGCATGTACACTGAATATTTAAGCCTTTATTTCTTAGAATTTGGATGATCGTGGCTCACAGATGATGAAAACCCAAAAATCACTGTCTCAGTAAATGTTAATTGGGACAGGCTACTGCCTGTTCGTGGTTTCAGCCACAGGGAGGACGCCAGCCTGGTCAGGGTGTCCATGCCTTTTTATTAACAAAAAAATCCACACTGCCTGGAGAGCTTCCTCGGCCTCCTTTCAGACAGCAACCAAAAGTCCGAGCACCCAGCAGCCTGAGGCAGGCCACAGAATGTCCATCTGCTGTCCAGTGCTCCTCGTCTGTCGAGCTCAGCCTGGGCAAAACTCTTCTTTCTCATGGGTTCTTCTGTGGGTCTCTGTAGGTTCTCTTTTTAAGTCCTGGGAGAGGAGAAGGAAGGGACAATGAGCAATCGCCCACAGCTGAACCGAATTATCCCTTCCCACACACCTCTCCATGGGCTGCTCTCAAGCTCAGCCACACCCCGCCACTTCATACCATACCTGGGACTGGCCGCCCAGCGTCCAGCGGAACACCCTCCACCAGCTGCTGCTGCACCTCGGTCTGCTGCCCCCTCCTGCGTGGCACTGGAACCGGTGGAGTCCTCGCCGGTGTGACGCTTGTGGGAACCAGGACGTTCTCCGCTGGCTGCCTGGTCTTTTGTGCCTTCCTGCATGAAACCGGGACCGGAGGAATCGTCACCGGGCCGGTGTTTGTAGGAACGGGCCATCGTTTGCCAGCTGCTGCTGCACCCCATTCCCCTCTGTCTGTCCAGTGTGTGGCGGAGAGGGTGGTTGGGTTATCCATGATGGATAACAGTTTGTTCAGTGTCCTCCTCTCCACCACAGCCTCCACAGTGTCCAGTTTGCAGGTAAACCACAGAGCCAGCCTTCCTGATCAGTTTGTTGAGTCTATTGGAGTCGCTGGCTCCAAGCTGCTCCCCCAGCAAAGCACAGCAAAGAGTAGTACACTGGCCACCAGACTGGTAGAACGTCTTCAACATCTTGCTGCACACGTTGAAGGATCTCAGCTAGAGTCTGCTCATCCCCTTTTTGTACACAGCACTGGTGTTAGATTTCCAGAGGGGGGACAGTAAAGTCCCCTGAGGAGCTCCTGTACCACTGACCACCGTGTCAGACAGAGCACTGCCCAGACGGACATACTGTGGTGTATCTGTCAGGTAGTCAGTAATCCAGGAGACAATGGAGGTGTTGACACCCATCACCCGCAGCTTCTCACTCAGCAGCAGTGGCTGGATGGTGTTAAAAGCACTGGCGAAATCAAAGAATGTGATGCTCACAGTTCTGCCACCCCTATCCAGATGCATATAAGCTTGTTGCAGCAGGTAGATGACGGCGTTGTCAACTCCCAAATGAGGCTGGAAAGAAAACCGTAGAGGGTCCAACAGCGCCTTCACCTGCAGCCTCAGGTGGGCCAAGACCAGCCTCTCCAGCACCTTCATCAAATGGGAAGTGAGGGCGACTGGTCGGTCGTCATTGGGGTCCGATGGGATCGACTTCTTTGGGACAGGAAACAGGCAGGGACGTCTTCCAAAGCACTGGAACTCTCTTCTCACTCAGGCTCAGGTTGTAGAGTTGTTGGATGACAGGAGACAGCTGACTGGCACAGGTCCTCAGGATCCTGGGGCTGATACCATCAGGTCCTGCGGCCTTCCTGTGGTGGAGTCTCTCCAGCTGTCTCCTCACCTCTCCCGTAATCACAGTCAAGTAGAGGAGGGTGCTGGTGTCTTCAGTGGAGGAGGAGGAGGAGGAAGAGGGGGAGGAGAGATGTTGCACAGGAGAGGCCACAGGGGTGCGAGGGCCTGGGTGTGTAGTAGAGACAAATTAAACGGTAACACTTTATTTGAAGCCCCCCTGTATAACACATTATAAGTACATTTATAAAGCATTATAATGCCATTATAACATGTGTAGCTACAGTTATAAACAATCATAGATGATCACAATGCCAGGACCTAACCCCAACCCTCACCCTAATCCTATGCTGTATAGTGCTGTATAGTGTTTCTGTGTTTCTGAACCACTCCTCCTGTCTGAGCCAGCAGCTTCCACATCTACAACCACTGTTACTGTTGACCCATTTAAACCCGCTCAGTCCCGTTCTGAACCGCTCTGACCCATTACGGGTAACAACATGACTCCGAACCATTTCACCCTGGAGGTCCGACTCCAGCTCCTCCGTGTTCCTCTTGCTGTTTGTGACTGAGTAGTATTTTTTCTTCCCTCTTTCATCAGTTGGATGTGAGGAAGGGTGAAAGCATTGTGATCATGTATGAGTGTTTATAACTACTACTACAAACAGTGCAGGAGCTTGATCAATTAAAACCAACAGTCAAAATAAACTCAGCCTGGTGAGTTCCACCATCTTCTGCACCTGGACGACGGCCGGTTCCAGCACTACTTCAGGCTGAGTGTTGCTCAGTTTGAAGACCTGTTAGAGCTCTGGGCAAGTAGTCACGGCAACAATAAGCCTCTCCTCCATCTTCAGGCTCTCTCAAAAAGTGTGCCAACAACTGTTTTGCGTGGTTGGAACCCTCCGTGCCCTACATCAGCATGTCCGTGACGACCTCCACGCTGACAGGCTGTCCTGGCGACAGTGAATTTACCTGAAAAGTTCAATTATTTCAACTCGAGTAGTGCGCGGCAATAGAATTTTTGCTGGAAATGCTCGCCGCTCAAAATTGAGCTACAATTGCGTAATTATTGGCTTTGTACGGAATCTCATTGCGCGAAAAATTCGCGTTGGGTCCGGTGGAAACACACCGCAAGCCTGTAAACACGAATTAAGATCAGTACTTACAGTGCTGAAAATGTTTTGTTTTCATGGCCAAGAAGCCGATACTCACAGGTGAGTGAAGGAGTCGCAGTTGGCTGTACAGCCACATAGAGAGCCTGCAGCTGGGGAGACGACCGCAACGAGCCAGGTAGCCCCAGTAATGAGCGAGCAGCACAACCCACAGCCAGATAAACATACAACGTGCTGCGGACACTCGACACAAATGATTGCAAAAATGTGCGCAGGTGATCAGCAAAGCAAGGAGGAAATCATGTATACCCTTTATAGCAGTGCAGAGCTCTCAGCACATGCTGAAAATATCCAATACACACCAAAATACCAATCACACCGTCAGCTGTGTGTTAGAGACAGCAAGGAGTACAGAGCAGAGGTCATCCTGCTACAGTAGCTTTCCTTTTTTTGTTCCAACAGCACTCAAGATTAAGAACTCTGATGTGTTTTTTTGTTCTTCTTCTCTGCAGCTCCATTAGTCTGAGGTGCTTTCTGTAGACATTATGGCGAGTGAAGGACATGGTGAGTCTTGTTGAACTTTGAAGACTTTCAACAATCTGTTGGAGGTGAAGACATCACTCGAAGTGAAAAATGTCTGAGTGTTTGATTTCTGTCTTGTTCCAGCTCCAGATCCACGGCTGAAGCACCACAGCAGCTTTCAGTTTATTCCACCTGACAGTGAGTACAGCCTTTATCCCAGCAGGGGGCGCTGCAGCAGAGGTCAATAATTTAAAGTCTGACATTGTAGAAGCAGACAGGAAAAGAGCTGGGGCCTTAAGGGCTGGCGTTTCCCTCCCTGCTTCAGCACATCTAATTTAATGTTGGTGTCTTCACCAAGCTTGCAAAAAATGCCCAGTAATTAGCCTGTTATTACAGTCACATTTCCTCGAACTGGGGGAGACCTTATACATGCAGGACACTGGCCCTCAAGGCCCCGAGTTTGAGACTCTTGTTTTAAAGTCACAAAGAAAAGAACACTCACTCTGATGTTGATCGCTGCCACATAGATTTACATATAGAAATACTGTTTGTATCTCAAACTCTGGTGAGGCGCTTTTTAAATTTAAATGATGTGAAAGCACAAAGACTCTTGAGTGATCTCCGAAGGATCAACAAAGGTGGACATCACCTTGTAGGTTTCAAATCTTAAAAGCTACAAAGCTACGCTTTGACAGACTCTCTCTGTTAATTCCACGTCTGCTCAATATCAAAAGAGATCCACTTGACAATCCCATGATATTTGGACTCTAAATACAAAATCCAAAGAAAAGCATTTCTACAGAAAAAATGTCTTGAATAATCATTCAATAATTCAGAAGACAGAGAAAGTTCAAGAAACTGTGGTTCTGCTTTTTACAATTTTCAGTTTCATTTAGCAGACACTTTTGTCCAAAGCAACGTACAACACTACTGTGGGCTTGGCACACCCTGGACAGGTCGACAGTCTGTCACAGCGAACACAGAGGGACATGCAACCATTCACACTCACATTCACACCAATTCACACATCAATTTTAGGGTGAACAATCAACCTGACATGCATGTTTTTGGACTGTGGGAGGAAGCCGGAGTACCCGGAGAGAACCCACGCACACATGGGGAGAAAATGCAAACTCCACACAGAAAGGCCCCGAGCCCTGGCTGGCCGGTACTTAAACCCAGGACATTCTTGCTGTGAGGCAAGAGCGCTAATCACTGTGACTGGCCACTTTTCTTGTCCTGACGCTTTCAATCAATCAAACCAGTGGTCTCTAACCTGGTTCCTAATATATCCACTCCTTCACCCTGGCCTGCTCTGTCCCCCGCACTTTCCCGCTCCTCACCCACCCACCCAGCATGCTCTGCTGCTCCTCCCAACTAGGAGCCTATCAGCTGATGCTAAACAAACACATTTTTTCTCACCCCAGCAATTCAAGTACAAGAAGCCCAATGCAGAAAAAGTTATGATATAAAAAGGCCACTCACATACAGAAACACCACAGTTAGAGATTAAAAACTAGATTAATGTGATTTAAAAATCACTGCAAATTAGCAAGGCAGAACATTATTGCAAAAAGCCATGTGATAGTGGTAAAAAGCATGCCAAAAGTCAGAGTTGTAAAATTGTTGCCTTGGAAAAACTTAATTTAAATCATTTCGCTTCCTTCATGTGTGTTTTAGTACAGTATTGGCACCAGATTATAAGGCACAAAACCAATCAAAGAGTAAATAATGACCCTGTATTCATAGATGAGGTGCACCGGATTATGAGGCACGCTGGACAATGATAATGTGACATCCAGTGGTTTGGTTCAAAGGAAGACGAGTTGGGTGTCATGCTGCTTTATTGAGCTTCAGAACTTACTGTGACTGCAACCACGACAACACTACTGCAAATAAAACAGTGCAACCTGAGGAAAACACAGCAGAGAGGCTGCTCTCTCTCTGCTTCTCTGAGAGGTTAACACACGCTTGTGGTGCGGTGCAGTGCGGTGTGGTGTGGTGTGGTGCAGGGCTCGCGTCACGTCGCTCACTATGTTTGAATGCACGATTCTTGCATGTGCCCACATTCGCACCCCCCAAACACTGAGGTGTAGATTCAGATGGGATTAGCATTACCTTAGGATGTTGGTGTTCAGCGAATTATGGGAGGTACTTGCAGTGGAATTGTTCACTCCACAAATTATAGACATGGTGCATGTGCACAGGACTAAGGTCACACATGTCCTCCATAATGATTACAAATCATCAGAGATCCTGAGGTAATTCTAATCCTGTCTGAATAGGGCTGCAGACGTGGTAATACAGGCCAAACTCATGTGCTTAGCATGAATCCAGAGGAGACAGACAGGTGTAAACAGTCTGCATTGGGATGATCTTATCACCCGAAATGTATGTCAGTGCCAGGTACACCAATGGCTGCTATACCATGACTGCTGTAGTGATCACTGATTCAGGGTCAGAACTGCTTGATTTTGCTCATGTAAAAGACATTCAGCAACTTCATGTTTAATTCCTGTTTAAATAACTCTCTTTCCAGTGTCGGAGCTGAGGCTGGTTCTGTTGGGGAACAGCTGGTCTGAGAGGAGCTCAGTGGGAAACTTCATTCTGGGAATGAACGCATTCAACACAAAGGAAGAACTGGATCAATGTGTTCGTGTCAGCAGGGAGTCTAAGGACAAAACAATTGTTCTTATCAACACTCCAAACCTCCTGCAACTAAATGTCTCACTGACAGAACATTTTGAACTTTGGGCAAGGTTCTCTGATCCTGGACCTCATCTGTTCCTGCTGGTTATTCAGCCTGAAGTCTTCACTGAGGAGAACAGTCAGAGGCTTCAGTCCATCCTGGAGAGCTTCAGTAAGCAGTCCTGGACTCATTCAGTCTTACTGATATCAGCAGCTGAAGGAAAGAGGTCATCATCTCTTCAGGAAACTTTCCCCTCATTGAGAGACTTGATGAAGAAATGCAGAGCCAAGCTGATGTGGAAGACAAATCTCCGACGATACCTGCTGACATGCATGTGGGACATGATGAAGAAGAACAATGGAGAGCATGTGACACGAGATGGTTCAAATTTAAAAATTTCTGGTCCCAAAAGTTTGAAGGAAGATGGAGTTTCTACCAGCTTCCACCAGAATCCTGTGGAAGGAAGCAGTAAGTGGAAGAAGACATTGATATTGAATCTATGATGTATAGTTATTCTAGTTCTAGTTTATTTTTGTACTCTCGAGTAGATGAACACACAATTGACTCTGTAAACGTGCCCCAAAACTCACCAAATTTGTCACAGGCATCATGACCAGAGAATTTTTTTTTGTGTTTTAATTGACAAATTAACCCCATTACTGTCAAAATGTGCTTTCATGCACCACCGAGATACACTAAAATGGCTACCACAGCCCACAGGAATTAAAGAAAGAGATCAAACCAATTCTCACTTGTTCGTCCCATGACGATTTAAAATTCACACATTTAATCTAAGTCAAATCGGAAGTCCAGAATAAGCCTTTAAAAATATTTTTTCCCTCAATTTAACACATGGTGAGATTTAAAATTAGTGTGACTGGTGGTTCCACATCTCACACAAAATTGCTTTCTCTCATCAGTTTAAACAATTAAACTGATTTATACTCATGATTTTCAACAGATCATAATGAGAGCAGCCATTACTTTCAATCAATCCTGACCTCATGTCAGCTGTGTCAGTATTCTTCATTCTAAATGTTTAAAGGAGTTTTGTCATCCAAGTTTCAGTCTAATTCATGGTTGTTGTTTTGTTTTGTTTTTTTTTCTTTTTCAGAACATGGACTCAGGATCGTGTTGTTTGGAAAAAGTGATGACAATAAAACATCACTTGGAAACATCATCACTGGGAAACAAGAGTTTAAACCTTTATTCCAGTTTCATGGAGGAAAACAGTGTGAATCTGTCAGTGGACAGTGGGACAGAAAACCTTTGACTGTGGTGAAAACTCCAGACGTCTTTAATCTGTCAGTGGAAGCAGTGAGAAAGGAGATGGAGAGGTGTGTGGAGCTCTGTTCTCCAGGACCAAATGTTCTGCTGCTGCTAGTGAAACCCTCTGAATTCACTGAAGAGGACAGAAAAACTCTGATGTTCATCCTGAGTCTGTTTGGTCAGGATGTCTTCAAACACTCCATGGTCGTCCTGACCCACGAAGATGAAGGTCGTCACCCCACAGTAGACAGACTCATCCAGGACTGCCAGCAAAAGGTTCACAGCTTCACTGCTGACAGGAAGAATCCTTCCAAACATGATCTTCATGAGTTGATGCAGAAAATGGAAACGATAGTGAACACCCTCAGAGGAGAGTTTCTGGTCGTAGATAAAGAAACAGATGTTGGACCAGTGAGAAGAGAAGCCAAACCTCCTGTGAACCTGGTGTTGTTTGGCAGAAGAGGAGCTGGAAAGACGTCAGCAGTCAATGCTATACTGGGACCAGGAAGGTTTGGACCAGCTGCCAACTCCTCAGAGTGTGTCAGAAACCAGGGAGTGGTGTGTGGACGGTGGGTCTCTGTGGTGGAGCTGCCTGCTTTGTATGGAAGACCTCAGCAGGAGGTGATGGAGGAGGCTCTCAGCTGTGTCTCCCTCTGTGATCCTGAAGGTGTCCACGCCTTCATCCTGGTCCTGCCTGTGGGTCCACTCACTGATGAAGACAAGGGAGAGTTAGAGACCATCCAGAAGACCTTCAGCTCTTCAGTCATTGACTTCACCATGATTCTGTTCACTGTGGACTCAGATCCTTCAACTCTCAACTTTCCAAAGGGAAACAAGGAGGTAGAAGAGTTGATTCAGAGCTGTAGTGGAGAACATTTTGTTCTCAACATCAGTGGAAAACAAGAACTTTCAAGGTTGTTTTATAATGTCGATACAATGAAAGACAGGAATAAACCACGCTCCTACACAATGAAAATATTCAGTCAAGCCCAAATTACAAAGATCAACCTGCTTCAGTCTGAGCTCAACAACCTGAAAGCAAAGAACACAGGCATCTGTAAGTACATCACTGATGATTTCTGTCTTCAACAGGACATCATCTCTCAGTAAAACATCGTTCTGTTGTTTTATAGTAATAAATGTTCTTCTTTCACAGGTGTTGAGGAGATACAGAACACAGAGTGTCTCCGGATTGTTCTTCTGGGGAAGACCGGCAGTGGAAAGAGCTCCTCGGGAAACACCATCCTGGGAAGAAAGGAGTTTAAAGCTGCACCTGGAAACAAATCAGTCACCAAACGCTGTCAGAAAGCAGCGGGTGAAGTGAACAATCGTCAGATCGTTGTGGTCGATACTCCAGGACTGTTTGACAACAGTTTGCCCCATTGCCAGATTCAGGAGGAGCTGTTGAAATGTGTCTGTCTTCTGGCTCCAGGACCACATGTCTTCTTACTGGTGTTACAAATCGGACAGTTGACATTAGAGGAAAAGAAGACCCTGAAACTCATAAAGGATGCATTTGGAGAGAATTCAGAGAAGTTCACCATCATTCTTTTCACCAAAGGAGATTTACTGAAAGATGAAGGAGGGATAATTGAACAGTACATCAACGAAAGTGAAGATTCTTTGAAGAAGCTTGTCTCTGACTGTGGAGGAAGATACCATGTGTTCAACAATGATAAACAAGACTCCAATCAAGTCAGTCAGCTGATAGCAAAGATCGACTCCATGGTGAAGAAAAACGGAGGGGACTGCTTCACCAATGAGATGCTGTAAGAAGCTGAAGCAGCGATACAGAAGGAAATGGAAAAGATGTTGAAGGAGAAGGAAGAAGAGATGAAGAGAGAGAAAGAGGAACTGGAAGAGAACCAAAACAAATGCAGAAGATGGAGATGAGAATGGAGAAACAAAGAGCTGAACTGGAAGAGAAGAGAAAACTGATAAAAGAACAACTGAAGGAAAAGGAAGAAGACATCAGAAAGAAAGAACAGGAGGAGAGAGAAGAAGAAGAAAAGACAGGATGAAACTGAAAGACAAGAGTGGAAAGAAAAGGTTTAAGCTTTGGAGAACAAGATAAAATCTGAATCTCAACAAAAGGAAACAACTGATAAAAAAAACTGGTGGAGTCTAGAGAGTTGATGAGGAAGGAGCGGGAGATCTGGGAAGAGAAAAGAAAAGAGTGGTGGAAGAAAAGACAAAGAAAATAAAGAAATCCGACAAAAAGAGAAAATGAAACTGTTAAAGCTTCAGGAAGAATTTGAGGAGGAAAGAGAAAATATGAAAACAAAGAGTAGAAGATGATAAAATCAAATGAGAGGAAGAAGAGACAAGAAATAGCAATAAACTTGAAGAAAAAAAAGGAAAATATGAAGAAGAAACATGAAGAGGAGGCCAGAAAACAAGCTGAAGAGTTCAATGAATTCAACATTAAGGAAAGGGACTTTGCAGCTTTAATAGACAAACACATGCAGGACGTGATCGAACTAAAGAAAGAGCATTCGAAACAGCAACAGAAGCAAAAGAAGGAAAGTGAAGAGAAAAAAGAAACCCTTAAAAACCAAATGCATGAACTGCTGAACAAACACAAACGAGAACTGGCTGATGTGACTCTTGTCATGCTGAAACAACAAGAAAATCAGAAAAATATGAAAAAGCTTCAAATAAAACACAAAGATGACATGAATAAACTCTTGTCTGATCTGAAGAGAGATTAGGATAAAAAGATGACAGAGGAAATGAATCACTTTAAGGAAGTTCAACAAAATGAAATGACTGCTTTAAAGAGGGAATTTCAAACAGAAAACAAAGAACAGAGAAAGGCTGAAATGGCCAAAAAGCTTGAAGAAGAAATGCAATAGAAATAGGAGAACAAACAACAGAAACAAACCAGGGAAAAAACAAAGAGATGAACTCCAGAGACAAGATAAAGAGATCAATGACTTCAGAAATGAAGCTTTTGATAAGATAAAAGCAAAACAGGAAAAAGAAACTCAGTTACAGAAACAACATGATGAAGAGATGAAAAAACTGAACCGGAAAATCAGAGATGGAGATGTTGATGTGAAAGACTTCAAGAAACTGAGTGAGTGAAAAACATGCGAAAGAAATGAAGGAACTGAAGAAGAAACTTCTTCCAGAGAAGTGTCAGATTTCTTGAAGTTGATCAGACAGTAGGGAAGATTCATGATTCACAAAATGTATGAAGTGTTTTCTCCATTTGTCTTCTACTTTCATATGACCTGGTGCTTGACCATCATGTTCTACTTTTCTACTTTTATTGTGAAATGTTAACCTAGAGATGATCTGGAAAGACACCTGATCCTGAGCTTTACAATCCAAAGAGTCACAGTCAATACTTCGAATTGGATGACGTTCCTATCATCCATCCAATCAATGTTTAAAACTTTCCATTTTTATTTGATTCTCTATCTTGTTGCCATTTATATAAATTTGTATGTGAGTTGATGTTGTGTTTACAGCATGTATTTTCTGTGCATGTATGTATTTATCGCTTATAATAACTCCAAAATCATTATGTTACAAATAGAATTGTTTTAAAATTAAAAGAAAACAAACACAGAGATGTAAAGACAAAAATATGCTAAAAAGTAATTGAATTTACAAAAAAAAAAACAAAACAAAACGAAATATTTCATAATAAATACATTTTCAAAACCAGATATGTTTGGTTGGGATTTTCTTACAGTCTTCATCTTATTTGCTATTTCGTTTTGAAATAAAGTTCTGTTTTCCGAAACAAAAAATGGTGCACTTCAATCAGACTTTGGAATTATAACCGGAAACTCTCAGGTCTCTCTCTGCTGCTTTGTGTGACCCTCTGCTGCTCCCTCTCTCTGTGTTGTGAGTCTCTGAGTGTGTGTGAACTCCTGTCTGTGCCTCTTCTGGTCTCCCATCTTTCCTGTGGCCTTGCCTTTCCCTGGTTCCCTCACCTCCCCTCCTGGACTCACTCCTTCAATCTTTCAGTTCCGCCGTTGTCCAATCCTCTTTCGTCTCTTACCCTCTTCCTCATATAAGCTTCCTTTCCCCGTGTGCCTGGTGCTGGTAGTTAATGTACTTTTGTCTCAGCTTCCTTGTGTTCCTGGACGTCCTCATGGCACTGACCTGTGTTTTTTGACCTGTCTTTGGGTTAACCCTTTAGATGCCTCAGCCCGTGTTCCTGCTTCCCTCTGAACTGGACTCTGCTCTGAACCTGATGTGGTCCCTCGTTTGCTCTGTGTGTTCTGCTTCCTTGGACCTAAATAAAGACTGTAAACCAGTGTGGAGTCTGCTTTTGGGTTCACCTATACGGTCTTGACAGAAACAAGTGAAATAAAAATAAAACAGGGAAACAAAGATATTTTTTAAGCTCAACTGGACTCAAAACAGAAACTATAAATGTGATTTAAATGTCCGATTCAACTTTTTTTTTAATAACGTGAAAAAACATTGAGTTATAAATGAAAATGTTTGGTTAAAATCTGGATCCAGGATTACTCCAGAAGCTCGTGAATCACAGGAACACGTCAGAAACATTCCTGGTGTTCACAGAACTTGTTTTTGAATGTGAATGTTCTCTTTGAGAGCCTCTATTCTGCCATCAAATCCAACTTCTCTCCTCTGGTAATGTTCCAAAGAACGAACTCGGAAGATAGTCCTGTTGCTATTTTGTCAGGAAGTGGTTCAACGAGTTTCAGAGGAGTTAAAACATTTGTATTGATTCATGAGACAAACTCGTATGGAGCAGTTTGTGGCCATCAGGGGGCGCCATCAGAACATCAGAGAGTTTCTTCAGAACATCCCTGCTCTTCATTCTCATCCCATCTCGCGCCACCTTACTCCTCTTCCTCCTTTTGAAAGAGTTTGACTTCTGTGAGTCAGAGGGAGGATGGAGGATGCTCTTTACTTTCACAATCAACTCCTAAAATCAAGAGAATTAGTCATTATTGTGGTGGCGGGGCGTGACATGTTGGGCCCATGTCGGGCACCAGTGTGACAGGCTGCCTGTCTGTGGGTTCGGCCACAGGAAGGACGCCAACCTCGTCACAGTTCCTGTGCTTTCATTTGAAATCAAAAATACAAAACACACTACTTGAGCCTCCAAGGATTTACTCCAGGTAGTACTCGTATCTGCCCGACAGCATGAGCTCCGCAGACCCTCGTCCCTTCAAAGTCTGCTACCCCATTCATGAAACTCTTCTCGTGGGCTCTCTGTGGGTCCTCAACTCCCTTTCTGCAACCTCTCTTTAAAGGAGCACAGCGCAGTTTGCTCGTTTTATGCGAAACACCGCCCCCTGCAGGCCTTAGGTGTAACTGTAGCTTAGTGAAAAGCTCGTGCCTGTGGCTTGTGCCCATGCACGTACACAGAAGAGGGGAACTCCTTCCTTGCTCTTTTAGCAGCGCTCGAGTAAAATGTAAGTTTCTTCTGCCTGGTGGGGTCTGTGCTGGAGCTGTGGCAGTGCTAGAAGCCAGTCTTTTCTTACTTTCTGGAAGCTCCATCCTCAGTACTGCTCAGTTGTTGCTGCTAAGTATCTGGTGGAGTAATGGCGGACAAAACGAAATTTAGGATTACCAGGCCAGCGGAAGCGCGCATTACATCAGGCTCAGAGCGATTCGTACCCGAATCACTCATATTGCTGTGCCTTCAGTGCGCTGCACAGGAAAATAGGAGTGAGTGCGATCTTGCAGAAATAGCTCTTGCTGCCCGTCAGGCAAAGGTGAAAACGTGTGTGGGTGTGAATCATTGATAATTTAATATTTAAAACTGTGCTGTGCCCCTTTAAGCCCTGGGAGAGGAAGAGGGAGCGATAACTAATTATTCACACTTAAAAGCGATATGCGATCTACCAGGAGCAGCGCCCATTGGAAATTTACTATAAAAATAATTTAAAATCATTCCCATGTGTCACCTGTTCATGAAAAAACATTCCCTTTAAACAATCTGTTTTCTCCATCATCATCCTTTTTTTTTCTGTGGAAAATATGGAACCACTTTGTTAGCTGTTTCTGGTTCCAGTGCCTGACATATGCAAGTTGCCAAGGTTGCCAAACAAGCGGCACAGCATTCCATATTTTATGTTGGCGCCCCAGGCTGTGCACGTGAACGCTGTGGGCGTGATGCCCTGAAACACAAATTTACCTAAACTCTCCTTGATTCAGAACATCATTCTGTCTGTCCTCTCGTTTTTTCTCTTTCTGTCCCCTCACCCCAACCGGAAAGAAAGCCACCAGCTCTGAGCCTGGTTCGGGAGGTTTCTTACTTTTAAAAGGGAGTTTGTCTTTTCCACAGTCGCTCATGCTCGCTCATGAGGTTCTGTTGGGTCTGCTCTGTAAAGGTGTCTGGAAATGACTATGTTGTAATCGATGATATATAAATAAAATGGAATTGAATTGAATTAAATTGGCAACCTGCACAATGTGATGGAGTTTTAATTATTGCACCTTTGAAATATTAATAAAGTAGAGTATGAGTGACACAAATGTTTCTTTTCTGTGTTAAATCCCAAACATCTGGCCATCCCTGTCTCTTTTTCAGGAACAGACCACTCCTAAAATCCACAACAATTTTAGTTGAAATGTATTGTGAGATAAGAGATAAGTGCTAATGTCAATTATTTATTTATTTATTTATTTATTTTTACCACTGTTTTCTGCTGCTGGTGAACAAGGTTAGGAAAGAAACATTATTAAAATGGAGGGTGTTAAAAATAACCCAGTTCAGGCAAATATGGTCTGCAGAGCAGACCATTGGAACAGGAAGAAAAGTCCCCAGAATCCTCAGAGTCCACCACCAGGGGGCAGCAACAACACAGAGAGCAACCCAACTGGGAGCAGGTGGTCCTCTGGTGGATCCGAGTCTCTGGCTGTGTTCGAAACCGCATACTGCCTACTACATCCTTCCATACTCATACTATCCATCCTGCATCCTGCTTACTCAGTCCATCAGACAGTATGCAAAGCGTTTACACTACAGCATACTACATAATGCATTGCACTCCTCCCCGAGCCGAAATCTACCTGCTAAAGCTGATTTCACTTAAGCTCTAAACTCTTCAAATGTACAACTTCATCGAGATTTTTTTTTTAAATTAGGCGACAAAGTGGTGGTTTAGAGCCCGAGTGTGTCGTTTATTTGTCCAAATACCAGCTGTTTATGATTTTGTTCGGACGAATTCGGCGATATGTGAGCCAGCCGCAGTGAGTGGCTCCAGCACGGGGGTGTCAGAGAAGCAGAGAAGCAGGAGAGAAGCAGAGCACACAGGAACCCCGGACCCGCCAAGGGGGCCCCCCGCCCGGCACGGCGCTCAGCGCCGTGGCCGTGGCAGTCGGGTCCCCGACCCGGCGGCCCAGCCTCCAGGCCCGGTCGGGCTTTGGCGGCGGGCGACGCGGATCACACCGTCGGCCGCCCCCGCCTCTCCGACCGGCTCCCCGGCAACCCGCAGCAGGACCGAGACGCGCGGTCTCACCCAGCGGTCCTACGGAGCGGGCCCGCCCCGGGCGTCGCACCGAGTCGGTTCCTGAGGTCCGGTGGCGGACCCCCAGGCCCCCCGGTGCGGGGCGGCACCCCAGCGGCGGGCCCGCCGGCGAGCGCAGAGTTTCTCACACCCTCCTGGGCTCGACCCAGATCGCGGGGCCAGGCTCCCCCACACACACACACACACACCCGCTGGCCGCCAGGCGGCACAAGCTCTGTCTGGCGCAACCGCTGTCCGTCGCGTTGCATCTTGGGCAATTTCAGTATGAGTAGTGAACACACACGATCGGCTGTGTTCGAAACCGCATACTTACCTACTACTCATACTAACTTATTGAGTATGCAGTGTGTTTACACTGGCAGTATGCGATTTTCAGTATGCGAGAAGTTCCCGGATGCATACTGCATTCGCCAGAAATGTTGAGTATACATCGTGTGTTCACTACTCATACTGAAATTGCCCAAGATGCAACGCGACGGACATTTGAATAAACTTTATTCAGTTCACAATGACCGTTTCTTCATGATGTACATTTAGCAAGCTGAGTATGGTTCTAGATTTAATCTTCCCTCCATTGTTTGTGCTCGTAGGTATGTTATGTTACGAGATTTCTGATTGGATTGACAATGATTAAAAATAGTAAAAAAAAACAAACAAAAAAAAACCCCTTACATCTGAGAACAAGTCCATGCTGAAAGCGACCATGATGTACCGAAGACGGCGAGCCGATCTTTGTTGAAGAGCCGAAAAAACTCTCCGTCGGTAAAGCATCATAATTGGCATAATAAGTGGTCCGTTAACGGGACACCGGTCCAAACGGCGACGTTAAGCGAGATATATTGCTGAAAGATTGCCTTCTTGTTTTCAAAGTAAAAGCACAGATTTATCACTGAGGTTTTTTTGCATGAGAAAGGGAAAGGGGTGGTTTATTTTGGTGCAAATAACCGGAAGTGCGTTGCTCACTACGGCTGGCTTGAATTTTGCCGAATTCGTCCGAACAAAATCATAAACAGCTGGTATTCAGAAAAATAAACGACACACTCGGGCTCTAAACCACCACTTTGTCGCCTAATTTAAAAAAAAATCTCGAAGTTGTACATTTGACGAGTTTAGAGCTAAAGTGAAATCAGCTTTAGCAGATCGATTTCTGCTCATGGAAGAAGTGCAATGCATTGTGGGTTATTATGTAGTATGCTGTAGTGTAAACGCTTCGCATACTGTTTGATGGACTGAGTAAGCAGGATGCAGGATGGATAGTATGAGTATGTAAGGATGTAGTAGACAGTACGCAGTTTCGAACACAGCCACAGTCACATCACCTGCGTGATCATCTTACCTGAGGAACACCTGAGACAAAGCAGGAGGAAGGACTACTTTCTGCTTCAGGACAGAAACATCATCTGGATGAGTTTTGAAGGTATGTTAGATGTGTATTGCACATAATTTGAGCTAGTTTTTGACATTATTGATCAATATTTGAATAGATTCTAGATATGTTAGTCTAGTTTTGAACATTATGTGGAATCTTTTTTCAAACTCAGTTTTAGGACACATTTAGTTTGAATTAATTTTGAACTTGCACTTGGTTTGGACTGATTATGGACATCTTTCTGACAACTGCATTTTAAACTAGTTTTCATTTAGTTTCAGATGTGTCTTTGACGTATTTTAAACTGGTTTTAGTCTCATTTCAGATGTGTTTTGGACATATTTTATTAATACTAAAATGCATTTTGAAGTAGATTATGACTAGTTATGAGCCTCATTTGATCTAACCAAGACACTTTTTAAAATAGTTTGTGTTTAGTTTTTGGGCGTATTTTAACCAGGTTTGATCGACTTTGGACACTATTCAGACCAGGCTTGAGACTCGCCATGAAGCAAATGGTTTGAGGAACACAACAATCAGTGAACTTCAAAGATTTGCATTGAGAGGAGCATCTGTGGGATGTGCAGGCCAACCCAGTCCGTACATGAAGGCTTCACCTCAAACACCTGGATGGATCTTCTGCTGGGATCAGGAGTTTGATTCTCACAGCGCACCGGTCTGCACTGTGGGTTGGTGAACAAGACCCACGTAGATCTGGATAAAGGAACTCCCCATGGGGATTAATAATGTTTTGATGAGTATAAAGTGGGTGGTCATAATGTTTTGGCTGGTCTGTGTGTCTGCCTGGCCTGAATAACAGAGGCACTGAGAGCGAGCTGCAGCAGCTGACTGGAGGCTGCAGGAGGAGCTGGGAGCGGAGCTCTAAGGACTGCAGAATATCTCCAGGTTGTGCTCACTGCTTCAATTTGATGATAAAGATCTCAGCTTCAGCATCAGACCTCACCTTCTTCATGTAATCATGTAATGGTTTTCAGTGTAAGGAGAGCTTGTGGAAAACATAGACTCTGACGTCAGACGGATTCCAGCAAACAAAATGTGTCCTGAGAGGCTGCTGGGCCCGGTCATTAGTGACACATGTTAATGAGCCAGGGCCGGCGCGAGACCGCTAATGGAGCGGAAGATGTGAGCTGAGCTTTCTGTTATTTTTCTGTCGGAGGCTTCTGGTTGGAAATATCGCAGCATTTTGTGCTCTCAATAAAACATTCGACCCCATAAAGTCTGAAGGAGTTTGTCCAACACATGCAGGGAGACCGGCGCAGGAATGCAGCCGGCATTTTTTTTTCTAAACATCCTTCTGCATTTTTCCCACCTTACATGACGTCTTGTCCTGGTTTCAGACGACTGCAGGACACCACGCAATCTGTTGACCACAGCGGGATTCAAACCGGCAGCCCTGTCGAACCCCGACATGTCAGCTGATTCGACTCAGGATTGTAAAAGTGATTGAGGTTAACCACTATTGCTCAAACGTTTATTAGAAAACACAATAAACTCAGTGATTTAAGGGAATCTCTGGAACAGCCGAGTTCACGTGTTTTGTTCTGTCTAAACTAGGAAAAGATTCACTTTTTAAAGCAGACTTTTTTTTCATTGAGGGTTTACTGGGTCTACTATGGGCATGTGTGTAAAGTTTGGAATAAACTTTGAAATGAAGTTTTGACCCCTCAGAGAGTAGAAACCAGGTTTTACTTTCAGAATGACCTAAAACAAAAACCTGCAGTTTCCTCCCAGAAACACGAGTCTGAGGTTGTTTATTTGATCAATGAGTCAATTGTACAGGTGCACACACCGGTGGTCCTGGATCTGGACCCAGTGGTCTTGGATCTGGATCTCATATACTTCAGTCTGGATCTGGTAGTCCTGGATCTGAAGCCAACAGTCGTGAGCCTGGATCCTGTGGTCCTCTCTGGGTCTGGTGGTCTTTGGTCTGCAGTCGGTGGTCTAGAATAGTACTGGGTCTAGCACTTGAAGTCTTGGATCAAGATACACTGGATACTGGTTCGGATTTGGTGGTCCTGGGTCTGGATCTGATGGTACTGGTGGTAGATTTAGTGGTCCAGGATCTACATCCTGTGGTACTGAGTGTAGATCTGATGGGCCAGAATCTGGATCCAGGAGTACTAGGTCTACTAGGATCTGGTGGTTCTCATGGTGGGTCAGGTGGTCCTCAGTCTGGACCTGGTGGACCTTAGTGTGGTTCCTCTAAACCTGGCTGGGAGGGTATTTGGTCTGGTGGTCCTATATATGGTAATCATGGATCTGAACTCAGTGGTCTTTACGGGGGGGGGGGGGGGGGGGGGGGGGACTCTGATGGTCCAGGTTCTGGATCCTGTGGTATTGGGTCTAGATATGACGGGCCAGATTCTGGATCCATTGAGTCTGGATTCAGCGGACATTATGGAGGATCAACTGGTCCTGTGTCTGGATTTGGTGATACTGGATCAGGATCTGATAGTCCTACGTATGGATACGGAGGTCATGGTCTGGATCTAGTGGTTCTCAGTCTGGATTAATTGGTCCTGGGTCTGGGTCTGATAACCCTGGTTCTTCTGGTCCTGGATTTGGTTGTCCTGGTTCTGTTGGTTCTGGTTGTGGTGGTGGAGGATCCAGTGGTCTTGGTCCTGGTGGTTCTGGTTCTTGTTGTCCTGGATCTGGTCCTGGATCCGGTGGTCCTGGTTCTGGGGATCCTGGTTCCGGTGGTCCAGGATCCAGTGGTACTGGTTCTGGGGATTCTGGTTCTTGGGGTCCTGGATCTGGTCCTGGATCCGGTGGCCCTGGTTGTTGGGGTTCTGTTTCTTTTGATCTTGGATCTGGTGGTCCGGGATCCAGTGGTCCTGATTCCGGTGGTACAGGATCCAGTGGTCCTGGTTCTGGGGGTCCAGGGTCCGGTGGTCCTGGTTCTGGGGGTCCAGGGTCCGGTGGTCCTGATTCCGGTGGTCCAGGATCCAGTGGTCCTGGTTCTGGAGGTCCTGGTTCTGGGGGTCCAGGGTCCGGTGGTCCTGGTTCTGGGGGTCCAGGGTCCGGTGGTCCTGGTTCTGGGGGTCCAGGGTCCGGTGGTCCTGAGCAGAGCCTTTGTTAGCAGATGACGTTTTGACCGTAATAAATGCGCCCCGCGCATAAATGCATCTTTGACCGCGCGCGGGACAGTCGCGCGTCTTGTTGGCTGCTGGGCGCGCACGCGGCCAGGTGAAGTGGCTCATTGTGCGTGCGCGGCCGTGTCGCTTTAAGAAGGAGGTGCGCAGCGCTCCAATGACGCAGGAGCGGCCGTGAAAAGATGCTTGAAAACTCGGGGCCGGAGCCAGCGTGCGCGGCGGCTGCAGACGGAGCGGCAGCGCGGTGCCAGCGGCTCACGGGAGAGGCTGCAGCCAGGTCCGGGACGCCGCGGACACGCTCCAGAGACGCTCTCCATGCGCGCGGACCCGCCGCTGTCACACGCTGACCTCTTGGCCACTGAGCGGCTGTCGGTGCGCGGCGGAGCGGCTCGTGCGCGCGGCTGGCGGAGCGCTGCGTGCGGAGACAAGTTGGAGAAAGAACAGCTCTGAGGGACACCCCCAGCGGGACTTCACCATGCCGGACCTCACGTCGCTGTGCGTCCGCCTCGCGCTGCTCCTGAGCCCGGTGTGGACGCAGCCCATCACGGAGGACATCGACGTGCTCGCGTTCCTGCCTCGGAACAACTCTTTCCTCTTCTCGCACGCCAGAGTCGCGCCGGCGATCCGGTACGCGCAGCGGCGGCTGCAGGCGGCCGGCGGCCGGTTCTCCGGCTTCCACTTCAACCTCCACTTCGAGGACTCGGACTGCGTCAACCACGCGCTCTTCGCCCTGGTGGACAGGTCGTGCGGCCAGAAGCCGGACCTGATCCTGGGTCCGGTGTGCGAGTACGAGGCGGCCGCGGTGGTGCGGCTGGCGTCCCGCTGGAGCATCCCGGTGATCTCGGCAGGTGCTCTGGCCACCGGCTTCAGGGACAAGAGGGGCGAGTACTCGCAGCTGACCCGCATCGCGCCGTCCTACGTGAAGATGGCAGAGACGTTCACCGCGATGTTCGAGCACTTCTCCTGGAGGAGCGCGCTGCTCGTCTTCGAGGACGACAAGCAGGAGCGCAACTGCTACTTCACCCTGGAGGGGGTCTACCACCTGATGACCGACTACCACATCAAAACCTACTCCTTCTCCGAGGACGACCCCCTCGTCATGGACGACATCCTGCAGAGCATCCACGACACTGAAGGTAAAGCAGCTCCCGGCACTCAAACTTCACCCCTCAAACTCTCACGCATGGTCCAGGAAGCGTCTCCATCCTGGAGTATCCAGGTGACTTTGGCATTTTTCACATAACCCTCAAACCTTAATCCTCACACCTTCAGTTATCTGTCGGGTGGATCCGCACCTTCACAAAGAGATCAATCAAAATCATGATTCAAATCACAGAATTATTCCGCACTATGAAGGACTTCCTCACAGTGTGGTGGAAGAAAGAAATGAAGTTTGGATTATCTTATATTTATTAATAAATGAATAATGAAGAGAAGTCCAGAGAGTTCTGGACCAAAGGGTCTATAACCATTTAGACCAAGAGAGCCATTTCCACCAAACCAAGTTCAACTGGAGCCACTAAAACACTTGGACCTTTAAAATGAGGCGTACAGACTCTAAACTGTCATTTTCATACTTGTACAAAAACCTGTATCTAATGTTGCATTAATGAAGTTTCAATGACAATTGATGAGTGATGAGTGAACATTTCATGACATTTCACCCATTTTTGTACCAGATTTTAGTGGTTTAAATCTTCGTTTCAGCTTCTTTTTGTGGACAAGTTTGACAGTGTAGCAATTTGAATCCTTTTTTCTCTCTTTATGGAGTTTTGTGGAGGTTTATCCTTTTTTCTTTTTTTTTTTTGTCTTTTAGAAGTTCTAGTCATTTATTTGTGGTTTTAGCATTTTTTCCCAATTTCCCTTTATCAGGTTTAAAATTCAAGAGTTAAGAGAGCAGTTGAAAATTACTCTGCTGTGTAAATGTGATGATGATAATAATTGAAATGTTTCTTGCATGTATTTTTGTGAAAGTGTGGTGAAGCCACCACAGAGGACCAGATGAGCCATACGTGGCTCCAGACTCACAGGTTTCAGACCCTGGTCTGGACCCCTCCTTTCAGCTTCATGGGGTGTCTGCTATTCACTACTGTCAGTCAAAAACACGCCTGTCGCCATTAAAGCTAAGCCTAAACATGTAGCAGGCTTGTTTGGCCGTCCAGATTACGTCACGTCACACCCCAGAGAAGGCTCTTGTATAAATGTGCATATATTACCTGTGAAGTGCACTGAACAGGAGGGAATTGGTATTCCCAGCATGCTTTGTGCTGCTGTGAGTTTCCAGCCTAGAGTGGAGCGGGTCACCTGGTGGTTCAGGTGTGAGGAGGCGGTCTCAGCGTGTCCCTTTAGTGGCAGACCGGCTCTCTGCAGAGCAGCAGGAGCATCCAGCATGGAAACACAAGAAGATCCAGCTGTAGAACAGGTGACGGTTAATCTCTGTCTGAGGTCGGTCACAAGAAAACACTTCAGGTTTAAAAGCACAAGACTGGAGAGAAACTTTTTTAGGGAGAAGACAGAGACACTGAAGGACACAAAGCAACCACAAAAAGACAAGTGAGACTCACAAAAATCAGCAAAAACTAAATAATGAAGAGAAATCTTCGTCACAGACTAAGAAACAGCCACAAAACAAGCAGTATTACACAAAAATACACAAAGCAACCAAAAGATGACAGACAGACACAAAAACAAAAGTCAAGCACAAAACACAAGAAATCCACAAAATATCAGCTACAAAAGACAAAAAAATTAAACAAAAAAGAAAATAAAAATCACAATCGTATAACAACTACAGTATCATAAAAACCAAACAGAGAAAAGAGACAAAAAGACATAAAACAACTACAGTTAGACACAATATTACACTAAAAGACAGAACAATTGTTGGGGCAGTTGTTTTCTCGAGCTTAGAGAAGTGAGGGTGGTGAGTTTGCATCGTGACCCTGAGTAAGACCCCTGACCCCCAGCAGCTGCCCCGGGGCTGCAGAGAGGGGCAACTGTCTGCAGGACGGCGTGGATTCAGAGAAAGACATTTAATACAGTTTTCCTCTCAAAAAGACACACAGAACAACACAAAGGCAGGGTAAGTGTTTCCATAGCAGCAGTGAGGCTGGAGGACACACACACACACACACACACACACACACACACACACACACACACACACACACACACACACACACACACACACACACACACTTGTTTGGTGTTCATCCTTCATCCCGGACCTGTGTCCTCAGGCTGTTGCTCACCTGCTCTCTCTGACCTTATAAAACTCAGCGGTCGCGCCACGCCTTCTGGATCCAGTCTTGTAGAAGAGTCACGGATTCAATAAGGGAAAGATTTGAAGCAGAGAGTGAGAGGTGTTCAAGGACAGCTCTCAGTGTCGGTGAACTGCACCAATCAGCCCCGTTCTGTTTCCATGTGGGAGTTCAGAGCGAGCAGGTCAGGATGTTCTCCATGACAGAGCGGCTCAAAGCAATTCGTTCGAGTCTCCCAGACAATCTGCCAGAGGTCTGGGAGTTTCAGGACCTCGAGAGGTGTGGGATTTTGAGATCCTGTACTAGAAGTCTGGGAGTTTCATATAAAAAAAAACATCAAAATCAGTCTTTTCATTAATAACCTTGGCAAGGCAGCCAAGAGGGAGAGTAGCACTTTACCAAATGATAAAATATACCAGTAAAATTAAAGGTATAAATGCCATCTGGAGCCACTGGGTGTCTCTGATTCACCACTGAAGGCTGCTACAGTACAGGAAAACCTCCATTACTACTGTATTTGACTGACGGAGCAACAAAAAAGACTCCAGACAATAAAATTGAGACAGGACAATTTACAGAAAAATCATATTAAGGAAGAAACTTTTCAAACATACATTGTTATGTAAGATTTATGCTCGACTGTGCAGTTAGACGTGGACATGGAAAACAGATGTGACTTATAGTCTGGGAAATATGTTGGTTCAGAAAACTTTAAATTAATCTCAATTAATGTTACTTTCCTTGTAGTGTTGGATGAATGACAGAATGATGGAAACATAATGAAACAGTTCACTCAGGTTTCAGATCTCTGTGTTGCTCACATTGACACATTCCTGGTATAATTTATGCACCTCTACTAGGACAGTCACTACCTCACCTGACTCGTCACTTCCTTCTCCAGAGTGTCTAGAAACGGCTTTGACTGGACTTATCAGCAGTACAGAGTTTGTTTTGCGTTTGATCGTGGGTTTTTTTTTTTTTCTCCTGTAGTTTGTGTGTTTGTGTGTGCTTGTGGAGATCGGCCTGCAGGTTCAGGGAACGGTCACATCCTTCCTGCCACATCGCGTCCTCCGTCTGCGTCTCTTCATTCACAAACAGAGCGCAGGACAAAGGTTTCACAGCGCTCTCAGAATAGACCCCAATTTCCTCAAAGGGTCTCAATCGAGGGATGGAGTCCTGGAGGTGGGGTGGGTGGGGGTGTGTGTGTGTGTGGGGGGGGGGGGGGGGGCTGCATGGCGATTGAATTGCAGGTGATTGGGTTTCTGTGGGCAGTTTGATGTTATCAGACCGACAGCAGACGGAAACACAGGCGATGCTGTGTTGAGTCACATCGTCGGAGCGTCAGCGAGGCTTCGTGTTTCTGCTCCGTTTACCACAAAGTTTAAAGAATATCGAGGTTCCCACATCTGTTTACAAACGCGTCATGTCTGCACACGTCACCCTGAACCTTCCTGAGAGCCACAACCGTCACATTTTAAATTCACTCAGGAAGTGTCACGACATAACACATTTTTCACAGGTGGAAACACGTGTTAAAGTATAATCTTCAGCACGGAGCAGCTCTGCTGTCGTTTCACTGAGCAAACTCAGTCCTGACAGCAACATGACAGATTCTCTACGAGATAGTGTGTTGTGGCACACTCGCCCAGAGACTGCGATTCATGGTTTAATTTAAAGGTCATTTATTCTCTTTCAAATACTCTTGTGCTTCTGTAAATTAGGCCTCATGTTAGAAGATTCACTTCTAATTTGAAAGATAATAATATTAATAAAAGAATCAATAATGAAAATCATGTTTTTTTGTATGAGGATCTTGAATAACATTTGAAGGGCTGGAGTCGCATCATGACGTTGTGCCGATATCAGATTTCCTCGTGATCGTGTCATGATGTCGTTCCATCGATGGCTGTGCGTTGTGTTGCAGTGACTGACGTTAGCATGCGACCCAGCCATCTGCAGCCTGTCCACGCTTGTAAATACAGCTTCTAGCTTGCTACAGGTTGAACATGAAACCCATCAGAGCCTGCAAAAAGCTGAAAAATGAGTCGACGTAATGATAAAGAGGCACGCTGAAGACGAAGCGCACTGACCCAGCACTGCCAGCTGATATCAGGGAGCGGCATCGCTCAACGTTGAAGCGAGTTCTCCTCAATCCTGTCAGCTCTGCGTAAATACTTAGAAATCAGTGTGTATGTGTCTGATAAGCACACACGCACACGTCCAGCTTCCTGAGGAAGACCAGCCGACTCCCTGAGTTTCCTCTGAGCCGGATGTTTTCTCTTATGTAATCTCTCACAGGTTATCAGACTCATTTTCTCGTCACGCCGCCTCTTTCTTCGGGGGTCTTTCGAGGCTGCCCTCTGAGCCATATTTAGTGAAGGCTATCTCAGGTCTGGTGCTCAGGCCTTCTGGTTCAGAGGCCCACCGTCTCACGTGGTCTCTGATGTGGTGTTCCTGTGGTGGGGTCCCGCCTCAGGCTGCAGAGGTCTGTGTGATCAGCAGACAGATCCACGTGAGGCTTGACTGAAAGAGTCCAGCAGATCCTCCTCCTGCACCGTAGATCACGTGATCTTACACTAATTTTCAACCGGATCTGTACGTCTGCTCTGTTTTCTGAGACGTTCCTCTGAGATGTTCTTCTGATCTCTTCCTTTTTCATCCTGCTCTCCAGTAACATCTGTATCTCCGTCTCTGCCACCTCCAGCCCAGCCTCCTGTCTCTCACACCGTGTCCCTGTCTCCACACCAAACATCTCAGCAGGTCTCGGCTCTGTCCCATCAACCCTCACTTTCACCCTCACTCCTCTGGTGCTGGCCTCCATCCTGCCTGCTCTTCTCTTCTTCACCTCCTCTGTGCTTTGTGCAGGTACCTCACCTCCTCCACCTCCTCCACCTGCCTCCATCCCATTCACACACATTTCCTGTCTCCTGTCTACTGACCCTCACTTGTCCTCTGCAGCACACCCATTTGTTTATTTGCTTTATTGAAATTCATTTTGTACTTGTGGACTTTACCCTCTCATTCAGGTTGATATTGCTTTGTTGTGTTTGATGGTGTCACATTTTGTTTTGTGCTTATGAAGCTCAGAACTTCATCCGATTACAAGCAAATGAACAGAAATGATGCCGTTTCTATCAGGTCGTTTTCATGTGAACAGGTTCTGAAGGTTTCATCTAGTGGACAGGATTCCACTTCACTCATCCCTGAGTGTTTTATACGCGTGACTCAGACTGGTACCGACGACGCTGACAGCTGGGTAGCAGCTAGATTCTTACTCTAAAGAAATGGATGACTGGGTTTCAGCTCCATGGTCCTGAACCTCACACACTCCTCAGTCTGGGTTCAGTAAATCCAAGTCCTGATCAAGGAAAGAAACTCTATCTCCAAACCCTAAAAAACTTCCTGAGTTTTCACGGTCAGCAGTCCTGAGAGGTCCTCTGCACCCGGTTGTGTTTGGTTTTATCAACCTGAAACAGCGCAGGCTCTCCATGCCGCCTCTGCACCGTCAAGATAAACACACGTTTTACGACAAGAGTCGACAAGGGTGGTTGTAAATTTTACGACCTCAAACTGTCCTGTGTGAGCATCTATCACTTCAGTGTATGAGTGTGTGTGTGTGTGTGTGTGTGTGTGTGTGTGTGTGTGTGTGCGTTTGAATGATTCAGGAGGCTCTGACCTCCAGTTGAAGAGTTTTATATAATCCTGAAAAGGCTTGACTTTTTATTGAGTTCACCTTCAACTCCACAAGGTTGTCACAGTCCAGTGTGAAGTGGACAAACAGGCATCATCATCATCATCATCATCATCATCATCTTCACCATCATCATCCTCCTCGCAGCCTCTGTTCAGCAGGCCTGCAGAAACATCGCCGCAGGCTGTGCATGTATAATCACATCAGGGACAGACATGGTGAAGCAAAGGATCCAGTTTCACTTCAACCCAACACACACACATCAGTTCAGGTTGACGGAGAGCCGTTAGCATTAGCATTAGCCTCTGCAGTGATGGTAGTGTTTCTAACTTTGATTAGAGGACAGAGACTCACAGATGATCGTCTGTTAACGTGAAGTGAAGACTTCAGATGAGACTCTACATCCCACTGACTGCTGCACATGTTGCTGACTGTGAACTTCAGTTCACTTTACTTCCTCTCTGGAAAGAAATGTTTGAACAATGATTGTAGTACTGCCACCATGTGGCCAAAAGTGGAATAGATCTACTTCACTATCCAACAATAGTTGAAGCTTCAGTTTTTACTCTTTATGATGTGACTCATAGTCTTACTGTCCATTAAGAAATAATGTAGTTTTTTTTGTTGCATGCCTGATGAATGAATTTATTATTGTGTTAAATGAGTTGAATTAGTGACCTTTTCTTCCTTCCATCCATCCCTCCATCTTGGTTCCCTCTCTCTCCATATGGGGTCACAGTGGCAGTATAGAGAGCAGAGAAGCCCAGACGTCTCTGTTCTTTCTAACATCCTCCAGCTCTTCTCGGGGACTCCAAGTGTCTTCCAGACCAAACCAGAGATATAATCTCTCCAGAGAGTCCTGGACCGACCTCGGGGCCGGGGTAAACCTCTTCAGGTAGACGACTGGGAGGCTTCCTAATCAGATGAACCACCTCGACTGGCTCCTCTCAGTGGGACTCTCAGTGGCAGGAGGCCTGACATGGTCTAGTGACCTTGTGTTGATTTTCAGAAGGATGTCGTCTGGAGCGTTTGCTCCTGGCAGGGCACAAACTAACACACCCAGATCTCATCCATGAGACGGAGCCCAGAAAGTCGTGCATCCCGCCGGATTCACCAGGACCCACCACTGGAGCGGTCCTCAGGTTGGTGTTCGCCATCGAGCATCTGGTGACCGGGCAGCCCACGTGTCCCAGGAGGGCTCATCGGGCGATCCACCTGTAAAGTCTAACATGAGGCAGCAGTGCGTTTCTCATGCGGTGTGAGCGATCAGGGAGCCACGTGGCCTCATGGAACGCTTCAGCAGAGACACACACTGCATGTTTCATCCTATTCCACAATGAATCAACCCCCTAAATCTTCTGCACATTTTTTAGTCACACTAAGAAATACTGTAACATGTGAGGAGAAGTGAGAGAATCTTCTGTCTGTGATGGGTCCATGTGTTCATCCTGAGTCTGACTGCAGTCCTCCCAGCAAGACAACGCCAGCCTCAGCGGCCGCCTTCATTTGCATGCACTCCTGCTCTCTTTTTTTCATCCTTACAGGCAGCGTGCAGCTCCTGAAGTACACTGCGGGCACTCAGGGAGCGCGCCATGTGCTTTGCCCCATTCCTGAGTTAATTTGTAACCTCGCAGCAAAAAAAAAGGAAAAATCCAGCAGTTTTTTGAAATGCTGCTGGCTGCTCGCGCTCAGCCGGTGGAACGGCCTGCCGGGCACACACAGGGCCGGTAGTGTGTGTGTGTGTGTGTGTGTGTGTGTGTGTGTGTGTGTGTGTGTGTGTGTGTGTGTGTGTGTGTGTGTGTGTGTGTGTGTGCAGTGTGTGTGCAGTAATTAAAGGCTGCCATAGTGCTGCTGGCAGCACTGAGGTGAAGTTTGTCCCGCTGACTCGGGGGGGATTTCAGGAGGTGTGTTGAAGTGACGGAGCTGTGAGGAATGTTCCAGTGAGACTCTGAATTATTAACACAGACGCTTGTTTTGTTGTTTTTTTTTCTTTTTTTTTAAAATTTGTTTGTGAGTTGATTTATTTTTAATCACTGGGACACGGGGAAGGAAAGTTTCTACATGACTGTGAAATCCAGTTTTTACATTTCAGCGGGGAGAGGAGGTGGGGTGGGTAGCGGGGGGGGTTCTCCCTCGGAGGTCCTGACCTGCCTTCACTTTGTGTTTTCATTACATTTCTGCTCTTGTGAAAGCTGCATTCTTGTGCTGCACAAATAAAGGTTCGATATGACTGTTATGATTGGATTTCCATCCCCGCTAACCCAGTTGGCAGCGTCTTTCTGCCCGCCTCATGCTGATTCTCACATTTTTGGAAGCACATAGCTAAATACAGGAGGAATTCCAGCTATGGAGGGTATCTGTGCTCCAGTCGACTGAACGTCAGCATCAGACAATGTTACCTATAAACCAAACTAAGCTAAACTAAACTAATCATACTTTATCAGTCCTCCTGGAGAAATTCCATTTTCCACATTGACGCATCCTGTTTCTAGAATGCAGTGGGCAGCGGCATTAGGGCGCTCCAGAGAGGTGATGGGGTCAAGGGTCTCATCAGGGACCCATACTGGTGACCTGTCAGCTGTGAACTTCTGATCCTTTTAACGAACTCGTCTCTGAGGCTCTGAATGCCAGTCTTAGGTTTGGATGCTTTAGACAAAGATGTCAGGAACTCATTACTGTCATTATTATTACCTCTTCTGATGTGATCGTCATTTGAGGATGTGGAAACTGTCAGTTTAATGAGTCCACCTGCAGGAGAGATGTGGCTCAGTCTCTCTGAACCAGCACAGTTTGAAAGTTGTCAGAAATACAAAACAACGCCAGCGCCTTTGGTGTCGTCTGCTCTCTGCTTCACTTATTGAAGCTTTGAAGGCATCAGGAAGCTACTAGAACAGGTTGACTGTCCTCATTTCTTCATCATAAACTGAGAGAGTGGATTTGAGAAAGGAGCAGCTCTGCAATGTGATCTGTAATCTGTGATGGACTCATGCTGAGTGATCTCCTCCTCCTGCAGTGGTCATCATGTGCATGGCCGCAGATCCGATCCGGGAGCTGATGCTGGCCGCACACCGACGACAGCTGACCGACGGATCCTACATGTTCTTCAACGTGGAGCTCTTCAACGCCTCCACATACGGTGCGTTCAGTCCAGGTCCTTCATCACATGTTCAAACACTCTGAGCATTTATTCAGAGCGGCGGAAGAAGCTCCTCTGGTGGGACTCCATTGTAGGACAAGGAAACCTCATTTATTTAAATCCATTCATTTCAACATGATTGACATTAACAAACATTTTTTCACGTCAACATTGACACAGCTGTGAGACGAAGCATAATGAAAAAGAAATAGTAACGACAAATGGATACAAATATAGAAACAATCTGTAATAAAACCGTTGCAAATTGAATAAATGACTAATTGTTCTATTTAGAATAATAATAATGTTAATATTTCTATTAAACGATGACAATATTTAAAAAAAAGTTCTTATTAAAATCCCCCCAAAACTACATGTAGAAATATAAAGATAAATAAATAGTTATATTGTTAAATAATACTAATTGTATAATATAATAATATTTGTTTTAATAAGTCCTCAAGCTCAAAAAGAAATACAGAAGTGAATTAGTAAATGGATGAATGAAGAATGAATGATCAGCGAGAAGAAAAATTGGATAAAATAGTATGTAGAAAAATATTACATAAAATGATATTACATTTTTCAGAATTTTGATTCAGTGAGCACAGTGCATTAATAAATTACATTTGTGTTAAAGCAAATGAAAAATGAAAAAAAACAGACGAATGATTCAATAAGTCAAGCGGCAAAAAAACTTTTAAACAGTACTACATTAAACCATTGAATAATTGTAATTGCCCTCCAGTCCATAAGTGGACAAATAATAAAAGCACATTAAAAAAATGTGATATTTTTTGTCAGTCAGGAGGTGATTTAAAGAGCGTTGAACACTCCTGCTGGTGGGGTATTTCTCAGTAAAACTGACTGTTTCTGTTGAATTAAATCTCAGGAAACGGCTCGTGGAGGAGAGGAGATAAGTATGACAGCGACGCCCGGCAGGCCTTCGCCTCCCTGAACACCGTCACACTGCTCAAGACGCTCAAACCCGAGTTCGAGAACTTCTCCATTGAAATGTCCAAGTCCTCCGAGCAAAGCGGCGTCCACGACTGCCAAGACTGCGGAAATGTTTGTAAATGTTCCAACACTGCTAAAGAAAAACAAATTCCTGAGACATCTACTGAAAGTACCTCTTTTCCGCTTCCTCTTTCGCTTCAGGTCAACATGTTCATGGAAGGTTTCCATGACGCCATGCTGCTGTACGCCATCGCCCTGCACGAAGCCATGAAGAACGGATACGGCAAGAAGAACGGCACGGAGATCACGTCTCGCATGTGGAACCGGACGTTCGAAGGTGAAACACTGGAAGGAAAAATGTTTTCAACTAGCATTCTTTCTTTTTTTTTTTTCTTTTTTTTTAATTTAACCAGGAAGGTTCAATTGAGATGAAAAACCTCTTTTTCAAAGGAGTCCTGGGGATTACAAAGTTACAATTACAATACACAGTGTTATAAATTACAAGTAAAATTAAGAAAAACAATCCTTTACAATCCAAAACATTTGTTTTTTAAATAACAGCAAGCAGAGCATGACTGAAAAGATTAGCTGAAATACAAGAAATGATCAATCAACCAACCATAGCGTATACAAACCAACCAATCAAGCAACCATGCTTAGCATAAATTAATCAGCAACTAACGAGTGTACACAAACCAACCATCGAACCAAATTGAGTGTAAATTGACGAAGTAACCAACCAAATAAAATTAACTAACCCACAAACCAACTAACTGTAGTGAAAACCAGTCAAACAACTATAGCACTAAACCAACAAACCAACCATCTAATCTTAGCATAAACTAACCAACCAACCATATGAACTAAGCAATGACTGTGTAAATTCTTCTGGAAAAGACAGCAGCTGCACCATCAGCTTCATCTTCAGTTGAACCAGTCAGGATAAAGCATCTGTACCTGTTTGCATGATAAATAAAAATCACTGCAACATTTCTAATGTCAGAAGTGAAAAATCTTCCTGTTCGTAGGAAACAGGTGAAAAAAGCAGGAACCTTCGTGTTTCCAGGCATCTTCAGAGTCCAGCTGATGTTGGAGTTAAGATTTCATATATGACCATAAATTATGATACTGTCAATGACAAGGGTCCATAAATTATACGAGTGCTGTTAAAGTACTCGTACTGTTGAAGTAAAACTCACTTAAAAAAAAAATCTCTGTCTTTTGGATTGTAGCTGAACTGTGTTTTGTTTTTGTTTTTTTATTGATGACCGACAGGAATCGCTGGACAGGTCTCCATGGACGACAACGGGGACAGAAACGGAGACTTCTCACTGATGGCAATGACCGACGTGGAAGCTGGAACCTACGAGGTGAGACGCAGCAAGCAGCCTCATCATACTGCTGGAAGTGCGTCATCCTCATGCTAAAGATACTGGATTATAGTGGTTCCTCAGGACTGGGTTACAAATGTTCGATGATTATATTTAAAGTGCCTGATGATGAATTTAATGTGGCCTCATGATATTGTTAAAGTGTCTGATGACGATGCTAAACCGTTCCTTGCTGTGACTGACAGGTGGTGGCCAACTACTTTGGTGCGAACGGGACTTTTCAGCTGCTGCCGGGATTCAACGTGGATCACTTCACCCTGAGAGGGAGACAGAGACCTCACCCAGAACCAGTGGACAAATCATGTAACTGCATACACGTCAGTTTTTACTATGAATGCTTTTAATGTCTTTTTAACCTGTTATCATTCTTCCCAACAGGTGGACTCGGAGTCTCTGCTTTGACCGGAGTCATAGTCGGCGCTGTGTTAGGAACTGTTATGCTCATAGCCTTCTACTTCTTCAGGTATATAAACGAGTCTTACTGCACTGCAGCGATGCTATGTTGCTGTCTTTTCTGCACTTCAAAACAAGTGAAACTACCCACAACTTTTGTATTTAGTTAAGGCAGTCAATACAGTTTGCAATTCTGATAACCGATGATGAGCATTTGAACGGAGTCTGTCTCTCCGCAGAAAAAACTACCGGATCACCATCGAGCGCCGCTCACACAGCGAGGACTGTGACTCCGGGAAGCACCGCCAGCTGCGGGAGGACTCCATCAGATCCAACTTCTCGGCAGCGTAACCGCCTCTCCTCGGAGAAGCTGGCGTCTGAATGTGACCAAAGACTTTACGGTGGTTGCCGCTGAAGGCGAGATGTTCTGTGTTTGTATGCTTCATTGTTTCGACTTATTATAACTCAGGACCGTTTTACAGTCACAAAGCACCACTCCGCTCAGACTCACAAAAGTAAAGTTTGTACATGGAAAGGTTTGGCTGTCGTGCTCAGCTCGTATGGCGGTTCAACGCCACCGATTGATGTTTGAAGGAACAAAGTAGAGCTGAAGGGATCCAGATCTAAACTCAGCACATAAAGTCAGGAAATGTGTGTTTGGTAGATTATTTTCGAGTTGTTAGGATGTTTCTGGAAAATAGATTTTACACTGTAAGAAAATCTCTTTATTTCCCTTTCAAATGGTGCCAGATTGGTAAGAAACATGCATTTGTGGGATGTAGAGCAGACCTGAGGACTTGGGTTTTGGCTGTGGATCTTCTGGATCAGACAACACAATTCTGCCACAGACTCTTGTTTTATTTTGGCCTCAGGGACCTCCAGGGTCAGCCAGCATGCCTGTTTGACTGAAGGACAACTTCAGGTTGATGCAAGACCTCAGAGGTGGAAAGATTCACCCTCTTATAGCTATTTAAGTGGGCGTGTCGTCCAGAGTTTGTCTTCATCGCAAAGCTTTTTTGAATTTTCTGAGTGTGTCACTGTCTAACGGGGCATTTTTAACAGTACTGCAGTACATTTGTTAGTACTGTACTGTACAGTAGATTATTTATAACAAGACTTCAGTATTTTTGCAAAAACCAGAGTAACTTAGGCATCAACATACTGTTCAGTGTGTACTCTATAGTAATTTCAACAGTATTTTTGGCAGCACAAGAGTATTTTGGAGAATCCCTCTAATAGATACTGCAGTATTTATCATAGTACTCTATTCTTTGAAACAGTATTTTGGTATTTATGACATTTAACAGTCCCGTAATGTTTCTGATGGTATTGTAGTATTGATATCGGTACCTGTGATGGACCAAGTGGTCGCCCTGCCTCGGGATGCGGTCAGCCCGGACTTTGTTGGAAGGTTTGGAAAAGAAACAGGTGGAAGTTTGAAGTTTGTTCAAAAAATGAATACCTTTATTAGGAACCTTTGATTTCCATAGATTCAAAACAAAAGCATTTACTTCCAGCCTCTCTGCAGGCTGGCAGACTCTCTGTCGGTCTCTCCTCTCAGTCTCCCAGGCCGTCCTTACGTAATACCACAGTAACAGTATTTTTTACACATACTGCTTGTTGTTTTACTAATGAGCTTCAGTCATCTAAAACAAGAGTACAAACCTGAATGAACACAGGAGCCCACACCCACAGTGCCGATACTCATCCCGCAAATGCATGAGGCTCCATACCAAGTGGAAATAATCTGATTAATTTCTGAGAATCCAGAAAGACGCAATCAAACACAAAGCTTCTGACTCTCAGTGCTGCGTTTCTGTCTATAAGCTACTGATACTAAGCTACTGATATTTGAAGGTTTTCACTTCCTCATAACCTTGCTGCCGTCCTGCGGCCTCCATACAATCCTTATTTATGAACTCCTAATGGAGCACATTGCTCCGGCATTGGCTCACGTATCATCTCTTGTAATACCTTTAGATGGGCTCATTTATAGTATTTTCTTTTGAATTTTGTAGTGATGGTCAGAGGTGCTGCCTGTCTGCAGAAGAACGATGGTTTGACCTTGTGTTGGAATATTCTGTATTAATGAAAATAAATTATTCTCTAACATTTTGTTAACGATTGATGATGCGGTTGATTTTGTTGTTCATTAATAGAAACATCTGGACATCGTGAGGAGACACAAAGGTGAGAATCCAACAAGAAGAGGAAGAAACAGGAAGACGAAAGAGAGAAAAAGCGAGAGAGCTCTGAGAGAATACTTCTTGTCATGTTGCCATAAATTAATAAAGTGCTGCTCACCCATTGGGGGGATAAAATGTAGTAAACACAGTCATGTTAACCAATGACATCGCTATTAATACGTGAAGGGTTTATCACATATGGCAAATAAAAGCTCCATTTCTGATCAACGGCTAGAAATTGACAGTTTTATAAAGAGAAAACCAAAATAAACCAAATCTACCACCACTTGTCCCACTCCCACCGACAGCAGTACTGGCTTCGGTGGCGCCAACACCACCCACACAGGGACAGCAGCAAGGGTCCGCAGGAAGAAAGTATCAGGCGAGCTGGAAAGCTCAATTCTCACGAATCACGAATCACTTTGATGCAGCAAGAAACAAGGTGATCGGCTGCTGACAAACTGTGGGCCTCACTGTCATTCACACAATGTCGAACAGAAATACTTTATTCATCCCACAGGGAAATTGATGAAGGAGCTGTTGTATCGGCCAGAAATTGAGCCTGGGCATCCCAGGTGGTAGGTGGGAATTCTACCACTGAATCATCCATGCCTACACATGTGACACGGGTTCCTGTAAGGCAGGGCTTGTCCGTCCTGCTCCTCGAGGTCTGGTGTCCAGCACGTTTTAGCTCTCTACCAGTTGCAGCATGTCGGATTGCCATGAGAGTCCCTTACTGGGCTTTTTGACAAGCATGATGACCCAGGACCTTCTCTGTCCCCCTGACCCGGCTGAAATAAGCTAGCACCCTCTTGGTGCCCTGAGTCCATCAAAACAGGCCATAAGAATTATTAGAAAATAAAGGAAAACTTTGTAAAATCAGATGTTCAGAAGCAGTGAGCAATGATGTATCATCAGATTTATGTGATTTGAATATGAAGGTAAGCTATTATTATCTGTGTGCAAAAAATAAATTGATGCCTATATGTGTGCGTGCGCGCACACACACGCACACGGTAGAAACTTCTTACTACTTTGTCATTTTACTTCCTGCTTAGTAATGGAGAACATGTCAAGAACCGACAATGTTCCACTGAGGAGTTCACAGCTATTCTCCAGATAGCAGGAGCAGAACACAGAGTATCAGGGACCAGGGGTCAGTTCAGACTGCAGTGTGTCAGTAGAGGTGGAAAGACTCAGTAAATGTTCCATTAAGAAATCCAACAGAGAGTTTCTGACGTTGATCTGACTTTTATCTCATGATTGAAGAGTTCAAAGCTTTTTTTGACACTTCATTTTTGTCTCACTTTCTGTGATTTATAACACGGTTTGAACTTTGGTTTTAGTGGTTTGAAAAAAGCCTTCATACAGTTGTGCCTTCATGGACGTTATGTTCAATCAGTTTCTTATCAGCTCACTTCTGATCTTCTCATGTTGCCTGGTTGATTCTACCCCGCCTCCTTATTTTATTTGGATGTTATCCTTTTGATTAGAATGTATATTATCCATCACGGACATCTTCTCCATATGATATTAAATCTGAACCGGGTTTTGAGAAGCTGTGGTATGTGTCTGAAAGGTCAACCCGCTGGGGTTCTTTGTGAGACATTCCTCATGCTTGGACAGGATGGATTATTTGGAGTGGGGCTCACGGAGGTGTTTGTTGGTGTACCGCCTGCAGGAGGTCAGCAGATCCTGTTTTAGACCCATAAAATCAGGCCTTCTGATAATAATCAGGCTCAGTTTAAGTGGGGGCTGTTTTTGGATTATTTTGACACCTTCAGTGTGCACGAGGCTGCTTTCTGCAGCAGGAAACTGCCTCGAAAACAATCCTCTCTCCCTGCATGACCACACGCACACCAACACTTCACGGCTTCGGGAGAACTGTCCTTTAAACACTGAAAACATTTAGAAATCTTTCATTCAGGCTGAATTACATCTTTAAATGAAAGTTTGGTTCAAATAAATGAGCTACAGTTTGGCTAACAGGGTTGGGAGGGTTACTTTAAAATTATAATCTGATACAATTAGAAGTTACTTGTCAAAAAATGTAATCAGTAACTCACTCAAATTACTTCAATTAAAATGTAATGTACCTGATTACTTTAGTTACTTTTAGATTACTTCACCAGCAAACACAAAAATAAAGACATAGACAAATATAATGTGTCATCCTCACAGCATATTGATGACTCTACACACAGCAAACGCTAAATGCTCTGAGTGTTGTGAACTCTGCTGAACTCTGTTCAGCCCCAAGTAATACCAACAACATGACCTTTAACCTCTAAACCTACTAAGAATCTGATTTTCTCTCTTTCTGACTCAGGATCAGCTCCATCAGTTCAGCCTGTGTTCCTCTAGTAGCTCTGCAGTCCAGCAGCACCAGGAGCTGCACTGACAGTGTTAACACACATTTATATCATATACTCAGTCTGCTGTGCAGCTGCACTGCTGTAGTGAGGAGCTGTATTTTGTGTTCAGGTAGGCCATGCTCAGTATTTTTTTTTTTCAAAAGTTCAGAGTTCATTTATTCCTCAGTGAAAGGAGGTAACATGCAGTCTCCAATAAATCCTCCATACAGGCTGAAGATATTATTGCCTCCATCAGATTCTTCTGAGTTCAGCCTGGTGAGGATGTGGTTCTCAGCAGCAGGTTACTGACAGGTTAGCAGGCTAATAACACTTTAGCTTCACTGTGAGTTCAGGTGTGTTTCATACCTGTAGATGTGTCTTCAGGTTTGATGATGAGTTCCTGGACGTTGAGACTGTTTTCACAGCTGAGAGGCAGAATTAACACTGTACAGAGAAGTTCTGGGCCTCATCTGACATAAATACACAATGATGTCTGAATTTCCAGCCAGAGAATGAGTTTCTCTCTCTGGAGCAGCCATGACTTCAGCAGCAGGTGATACAATCCATGGAAACGCGGCTTGTTTAATTCGCAGTTAAACATATAATAGTAGAGCGGGAGGCTGCTCCAAGATAGCGGTCGATGCGGCGTCTATCATTTATATATCTACGGCGTCTATTGTTTATAGATCTATTGTGGTGTTGCAGTTTGTGCAATAAAGTGCTGTAAAGTGTCTGTTGTTGCTGGTAAATTCCGTCTGATTTTCAAAAGTAATCCCACGCAGTAATCCGTGTGTTTATCAGATATACCAGTAATGAGATTAGATATTTGTTTATGTACTGCAACGGATTACCATTGCATTTTTCTGTATTGTAATTACAATTTTTTAAATTTTTTTTTGTTTGTTTTTTGCTTAATTCTGGAGGCTAAAGAAGCATTAAACTCCAGGCTGTTGCTCAGCACTGGTTTCACGACTGGAGATGTGCAACATGAAGCTACATTGCCTGCTGTCAGTGTCTTTAATGCATATTAGCAGCAGGTTAGCAACTTAGCTGCCAGAGATATATAGAAATAAAGCATGTATGCAGACAAAATGCTCTAAACAGTGCGCCGTACTGTGTCTGCAATCATAGGAAGAGGTGGTGCAGGCTCAATCCTTCCCCCGGGTCACACATGCCTGCTGCAGAGCAGAGAGGAACAGCAGCGAGGCCTCCATCAGCGTCTGTGCTGACGGACGCTTCCTGAGAACTCTAACAAATCACTCTGTTTGTTTGGACTTGTGAAAGTTTGTGCAAAGCTGAAGCACCTGCAAAGTGGCAACTAGAGTCTCACACTTTGGAAATTTAAAGAATAACGAATTAAAAGGACTTGCCAGTGGAATAAAACCATCAACACTTATTGAAAACTGAAGAGATGACACATGCACATTGAAAGATCAAACTTATACTCTTGTAACAAGTATAGAATAAACTAAGTGTGCTTTGGAAGACTTCTCTTTATGTCTATTTGAAAATATAATCCTGAACCCAAAAAAACACATTTATCGTTGTTCAATTTGCCTATTTTTATTTTCTAGTCGTTCCAAGACTATAGGAAATATAAAACATTTCAAGTGTGTGAAGCAAAGACTGCAGAAGCTTCCAGAAACACTGTTTATCATTTGTTTCAGAGAATTTAAACCTGCTCTGACAAACAAAGGTAGAAAAGGCATGAATGAATTATTATGATGAGAAAAAAATGTCTTTAATGTTGAGTTTCTCCCACTTATTGTCTTTCATTTGAGATTTAAAGCAACACTAAGGAACTTTCAGTTTTTGTTGATTTTGGCGGCGCCAGTGGACAAAAGCGGTAGTGTTCTGCCTGAACGAATACTACAGTTCCCATGAGGACTAGCGCGTGGCGTGGTAAAATGCTGCTCCCGGCGGCGTGCTGTCGGACTGAACTCGCCTTCATTTGTTTCCAGTGGCTGTGTGAAGGATGGATAGCGACGAGGTAATGAATCTAATGGTGGCAAAACAATGTTATATCATGATGTGACGCATGCCGTGAAGCAGTCCGCCCATTTGGAGTTTTTTAGTGTGCAGGGTTCCTACCACCCTCCTCACAGCTGCTCAGTCCAAGTGAAAGCAATACTGACGCCCTCAGCGTGACAGAGGGGTCATTCAATAGTTGTAAGTCGATGTATCATCACAAAAGATATTAAAATGTTTTATTAAGGTTGAAAAGTTCCTTAGTGTCGCTTTAAAAGTGAGGGTGAAAAAAACAAGGAAGTGTAAATATTTCCTTTAACAGGAAGCCAATATCATGACTCGATGAAGCATTTGGTCAGAAAAATTTGAGCTAATAATATATTTATGTGTTCCACCCAGATTGTCTATGTCCACATGTAAACAGAACAGGCTTTTCTTAAACTCTGCACAGTTCTTCTACTCATGTAGAGTTTAACAAAGTTAACATTTCCTACCATTCACTACACCATCATCTGCATAAGTGGAGAACATTTTGACTTTATTCTGCTAGTTTTGAACTTCCTTTTTCCACTTGTATTCACATTTTGGACTTATATAAAACATATTTTAATCTAAGTTTGGACTCTATGATATTTTGGTGGTCGTGATGACCTGGCGCCCTGGGATAGCTGCGATGGCTGATCTGCTGAACTGAAGCAGATGTGTGTGTGGGTTTGTTTGTTTTTTGGCCGCCTTGGCGTCTCTGCACCTGATCAATTTCCTTGCCTATACAGCCCATACAGGTAACTGTACTTGGCCAGTAAAAAATACTCTGATTCTGATTCTGATCTTGGTGGAGCTTGCTGGAAGTTGGTTGTTACACTTCAGTTCATCATCAAAGTTCATCATGCCTTTAGTCAGTTGACATACACACTCATACAACAGCATCAGATGACATTTCTGATGAAGATGGAAACACACCATCGAAACACATTTTCTACTGAATCAGTCTGTTTTCTGGACTGATTTTGAGATAGGGCCTGACTTTATTGAGTTTCAGGCTTACACTGTTTTCAGGCTCGTTTTCTTGTGTGTTTGGGAGTGATTTTAGTTTTAGGTAACCTTCATGCTGTTTTGCAGGCTTGTTCTTGAGTTGGTTTCTACTGGTATCAAGATTTTTCTGGACTTGATTTTCAATTAGTTAGAGGTTATAGTTGGAGTCTTGTAGCTTTAAATTTGTTTGAGAAGCTCATTTTGGAATAGTTTGGCAGTTATTTCACATTGATTACAACCCAATTACTAAATAGCAATACTAATTTTAGACTACATTCAGGCTCAATTTAATTTGTGATGGCAGCAGTCAAACAAAACCCTCTACTGACTGAATTTCAGATATTTTATGACAGTCTGAATGGTTGTAGTGTGCAAGAGCTGCCCCGTGAGTTGAGTCTTTTACACCCTCAGGTTAGCTTGCTCTGCAGGCTGCCTCAGGTATCAGGGACAGACTTAGACTGCTTGGTGGCACTCAGTGTTCAGAGTTTGCAGAAATGGCTTGTTGATGTTGTACAGTTGCATGTGAGGCTGAGACCAGCGGTTTCCAGGCGGGATTGTTTGGAGCGATGACTGACGTTTGATGGCTATCAGTGTCGTAAACATCACAAAAGGAGCCACTCAGCGCATTAGCCTCAACAAAGAAGGTTCATTTAGCTCGTTTCCTTATTACCCCGTCATGATGTGGATTTGGACATTATCCATGTGGCCATCATCTGCTTGGCTGGATGACGTCAAAAAGGCTTTTATCAGATGGATTTCTCACACTCCCACATGTCCGAGTTGACAATTTGCTGAGGAATGTGTTCCCTCTCAGCTTTGGAAGAAATGGCTTCCTTCCTTCTTTACTTTATACTTCCTTTCTCATTAGTCCTGAGCAGGTTGTTTTACTTTGCTCCTGCATACCACTCCGAATCTGAGTACTTCCGAGTTCACCAGAGCAAAATCATGTGTAGTCGGTCAAAATGTTGGGGTTTCTGATCATGAGGTTGAAACCAACCATCTTAAAACCATCTTCCATCTTTCTTGTGAAGACCTTATCATGAAGTTGAAAAACAGTCAGGAACTGATCTAAAACTGATCCGAACACAACCCACACTACAACAGAACTGGTCTAAAATCAAATGCAGAACCATCCTGAAGCAACTCTAACCCTAAATTAGTAAAAGAAAAAAAACAGTCTACAGCTAACATGATCGTCATCGAGAACTAATTCAAAGCAGGGAGTTGTGTGACTCATCGAACAAGACAGTTAAAAGTCAGTATAATAAGATGATTCCATCCACTGACCCGTCTAATAGCAGGGCATTGGAGCTAATCCCAATCCAAATTTACGGTCGAAATTCAATTAAACTCAATTTTAAAGGCATTTTCGAGGATTCTCTGCCGATTTCGTACAACATGGCCGATTTGCCATTTTTGGAGCACTGCCATGCGCGGCTCCCTCCATGAGGACTGTGGGAGCGTGCACGTCAGCCGCATGTCAGTTTGTTTACATCCGCACAGCTGGAGCATCATCTTTCCGCATAGGATTAAAGCACATTTGCAATCATGTCGGACTCTTCTTCCAATCATACATAAGAATACGATCTGTAAAGTCGTGTCTGACGTGTTTATGCAACAGAAACACATTTGAATGGGATAATCAGCAGGTTACCTGTCCAGCAGAAACTTCCCCACGTCGTGATCAGTCCTAAATCCCTTTTGTGCTTTGAATGTCCGCCACCTCGTAAAGGAATCTCCCAGTAAAACACGCATTTTGCCTTTTCTACGGCCTTTCTTCTATCTTCTGCCATCTCAAACAATGTTCTTTTTTTGTGGCTGGCCATCTTCGGAGGTTTTCGCGGGAGGAGCAAGCCGCTTCTGAATGAGGTGCTTTGGTCGCTCCCGCTGCATGTCACTTCCTAAACAAAGCTCTGCGCATGCGCGGCTCGAAACCAGAGCGCCAGAGGCGGCGACTCGACATGATACGTCATCACGCAAATGCGTTCCCACATTGATTGACATTATGACTGCCCAATTAAGATTTGGAACCATACAATTCTGATTGGTTCTAAGGATCCTCCAGTATACCTTTAATTCCGTTTTATTTATATAGCGCCAAATACAACACAGTCATTTCAATGCACTTTTACAGAGAAAAACCAACAATTCCACATTAAAAAGTAATATATTCTAAGGAAAAACTCACTTTTAATTGGAAGAACCCTCCAGAACCAGATTCAGAGGTGGTGATTTTCTGCTTTCTGGTTGCATGATGGACATAATAGGACAGAACAGAGACAGAGAGCAAAAAGCAAACAGAGCTAACCTCCCTCCTCTAGTGGGAGCTACAAGGTATCAGGCAGAAGTTTGAGTGAACTTCCAGCAGTACCCACATAAACAGACGTTTTAAAACGTTTTTTGTTTGAAATGAAGGAATATCATCTCCAAAAGAGCAATGAAGTCAATAATTTGCACACTGACCCGCACAAAATAACTGCTGCTGCTAGCCATGCTAGTAGCCAATTTGGCATTATTTATCCAGAGACATTGGGGTCCAGCATTCTTCGATTATCATCAAAATCATCATGTTGAGAGAGAGAGAGAGAGAGGGAGAGAGCTAAAGACAAAGAGCATGGTCAAAACATGTTTCAAAAATCGATTTGCCTGTCAAGAAAAATTAAAAATGAACACATGAACAAACTAAAAGTGCAAAGAATAGAGCAAATGTTACCATCTTTGTAGCCTTTGTACCCACTGAGAGGTTCTGACCCTGCAGATTCACTGAGCTCTGAGTGTTTGATGGTCTCTGCTCCCACCTGTCTGCATTGGCCTTACACCTGTTCTCCCTGCCAAATCCTCCAGCTCTTAGCCAGACCTACCACTGGGCTCCTGGGCTCCTGCCCCCCCCCCAACCACAGATCCCACAAACACTGATTATCTCTGCTGGAGCATGTTGAATGAACTCCTGCTGTTTTATTGTTGGAGGTTACCTCTGAATTGTCACATTAACCCACTGAGCTTTTTGAGAAAATAACACTGAATATTATGAGCTGAAAGAAGGGGCAGTACGGCAGCCCAATGCTCATATTGATAAGTAGGACTCCTGAGCTGGGGAAAGATTGGAGACTCTGTGGAAGATGGGAGCGAGCGTTTGTTGGAAAGAAACTTTGAGCACCCTTCTGGGTACATCATTTGGTTTGGCAGCGTTCTGAGGGTACATGAGGACACACCTCATGTAACATTCTTCAACAGCAAGTCGGGAGGATGCTGGAGAATGGTGAATCCTGGGCTGGAGCCATTCAAGTATATCTGTAGTGACTCAAAACAAGCAAAGAAGCCATTAAGTTCCTCTGAAAGCAACACAAACGCATCACATTACTGCCGCATTACTGTTTGTGAGATATCCAGTTACCATTTTAAATATGAATTTCATCTCACGTTGTGTAAAATCCCAGCATCAAATAGAGATTTTTCAACAAGGATGAGTCTGTTATAACTGAAATCTGAACAAATCACTGAATGAGAGAATACATGTTCATCAGCAACCAAGTCTACAGTTTCAACAGGTGTCAGGTTACAGGTAGGTACCGTGCTTCTGTAATCGAACAATGAACACAGAGAGAACAGTTCTATGTAAACCTCTCAGCTCTTTCTCACTGTCCCTCTTCATGGTACACATCCTGTCAGTATCTGTGTACATGTATGCAGATTATGCTGCACTAAATGTTAGGAAATGTTTACTTTGTTGGAGAGGAGCTATTAAATTCTAAGAAACGGTCTTACTGTTCATTGTTCATTATCAAATATTACCTAAACTAAAACTATTATGTTTTAAGTTATTTTGATTTGTTTGGTCTCATTTTGTTTACTTTTGTTATTATTATTATTATTATTATTATTATTATTATTGTTAGAAACATTTCATGATAAAAGTGACATGGATTCAGTGTGTCTTTTAATTTTTTTCAGTTTGAAGTTGTTTCATAAAGAAAGCACAAAACCTTTCAAGTTCAAACTACAAACTATAGTCTTTACAAATGAGGATCAGTGTTGAAAAATATAACTCAAACAATGAGTCCAGTTCCTCGACTCAATAAGTTAAATGAAAGGTGTTTGAAGCTGAGCTCTGCAGGACCGAGAGCGGGAGCAGGTGGCAGATTATCCTTGATTCTGCTGTAAAACCCACAGGAACAGATGGTGCTGAGTGTCTCCATCATCTCAGGGCATCTCTCTCTCATTGAAATGTATTAGTTTAAAAAGAATGGCATGTGACACAAAAAAAACTGTGCAAAGCGCTGCTCCTAGACACAATTCAATAGATTAATTTACGTGACCATAGCACGAGCTGAGACTGGGTCGTCTATTCTGTGAGCCTTATAATGCAGTGAGCCCTATATATGAAAAAGTTTTTTAAAAAGCCATAAAAAAGCCATTCATTGACAGTGTGGTTATAAGCCGGTGTGGCTTAGAGTGCAGAAAATACGGTACTCAAAAACTTCAGCTGAAGTCACTTTGTTGTGATGTTTTTATTTCAGAAAGTTTTGGTGGCAATATTTTGACTGATATCCGTTTCCTCAGAATCAGGAGGAATCCTTGAAAACATTGCAGCAAAGCTGTATTTTTGTAATCAAACCACCTCCGTATTCAGGTAGAGAAGAGTACGCTGTAAAACATTGGTGCTTTTTTAAACTATCTTTCTTCATAATTTATTTCCACTCAGTATCTCTATGGAAGAAATAAAAGGTGTCTCCACATGTGGTCCAGATGTTGGTGTAGTACATGTTCTAGAAGACTGTGCAGTAAATGATCTCGATAATGATGTAGTGAATGTTCCAGTTAATGGTGTAGCAAATGTTGTAGATAGTGGTGTGGTAAATGTTTGAAATGATGGTAGTAGATGCTCACTTTGTCAGAGAAGCACCATGAAATTCAAGAATGAAGAGCATGCACGGCATTCATCGTTATGAATGAATCCCTCTCACACATGCACACAATGATTTACTACAGCTGTAGTGCACATACAAAGTATCAGAAACATTATGTCTCCCTTCATTTCCATGGAGACAGTCAGAGCATTCATAATACAAGCTGTTTTTGAAACAATTTCTTTTTTTGTTTTAAATTGTCATGTAAACTGACTCCGAAAAACATGTGTTTGAGGTTAATTGGTGACTTTAAGGGTAATGTAGGTGTGTGTGTGTGTGTGTGTGTGTGTGTGTGTGTGTGTGTGTGTGTGTGTGTGTGTGTGTGTGTGTCTGTGGCACACTTACCTGTCCATCCATCTAGAACCTGTTGGGATTAGATCAGCATCCTGACACTTTGAGCTGGATACATTTCTCTGGAATAATATTTCTTTAATTCGTGGTTCACTACAACATATTGAACATTTATTGGAACTGGGAATCCCATTAATATATAGGTTTGTTCCATTTCTTTCTCTTCGTGGCACCTCTGGTGAAGTCAGGACCGAGGTGTTTGAAGGTCGGTATGATCGGTAACCGCCACTTCACTGTGCAGGCAGCTCTTTATGAAGTCCAGAAAACTGGACACCTCATGAAAACTTGGGAAAAACAGCGACAAAGTCCAAATTTCACACATCAGAAACCAAAATCCAGATGCAAGCAGACCAACACATGGAGGAGAGTGACCAGCATCGACAGAAGAAGTGGGAACAGCTAGCTTCTTCACATGGGGAGAGGTGATCAACCAGGAAGAGCTGAAGTCAAACAGATAATCGGAGTGAGGGAGCAGGAAGGCAGCACAGGTGACTGGAGGGTAAGAAGAATGCCGGTGAAGCCACGGTCTCTGGATCTGACCATTGCAACAGGAAGAACTCCCGTAAGAAAACATGACATCTTCTCTAACCCTAACCCTACCCTAAAACCCGAACCCTGACCCCTGAGTAAAGCACGGATGAAACCGGGTTCACTGCGTTTGACCACCACTGCAGGAGTAACTCCTGCGGTGTGAAGTCAACAGAACATCATCTGCATCCGCAAGCTCTCAAAAATTTGAATTTACAAGCACAGGGTTAGGGTTAGGGTTAGGGTTAGGGTAACCCTAATGCAAACCTTCACTCTAACGCTACCCTAACTCCTGAGGAAAGCACAGGTGAAGCCGGAGACTCTGGGTCAGGCTCTCACTGCAGGAGGAACTCCTTGAAGCTCCAGTGGGTAAAAAAACAGAACATCTTCTGCGTTTGCAAGCGAGTGACAGGCCTGAAAACAGCTCCACAGTCCGTGAGAGGTTAGGTCCTCCGGTCCCAGTAAAGCACCCGCACGGTCACATCCTGGGTATTGTTGTTCTGTTTGTGAGTTAAAAAGCTGAAACAAGTCCTTTGGTTTAACGGTGCTTCGTTCAAGTGCAGCCGGCTGGATAAGATAACATACCACAAATACTTTCCACTGTGTGTCAGGCGTAGAGGATGCAACTTAAATGAAAACACAGCATCTCCACACACACACGCACACACACACACACACACACACACACACACACACACACACACACACACACACACACTGCTGAAGCATTTCAGACATTTATTCTTCCAACAACCGATTCTGCACGCAATCGCACATTGAACACAAACACCACGATAGCAGTGATGAAAAAGACTCGGCTCACAGAGGACAGGTGCTGCATTCCTACATTTCTGTCCATGTCTCACATCTTTCTCAAGATAAAGACTTCAAAATGTAACACAGACCAGCTCCAAATTTCTGCTGTTATCACTGCAAAAACATACAGAACATTCAAGACGCATTCTGACCGAAGCCTGTGTGTCTGTGTGTGAGTGTGTGTGTGTGCGTGTGTGAAATAAAATCCATTTATCAAGTCCAAATGTCATCAGATTGGCAGGAGAGTTCACCGCCTGCCTGATTAACCAACAGAGCTGCAGCCGGTTGTTTTAGCAGTTACATAACAGATTGAAATGTTTGGTTAGAGCATGTGATTTCACTTTAAATTCACCCTCAGAGCTCCTGCGGCGAGTTAACCTTAGAGGGGAAAAAAACAACAAAAAAAACACTGTTTACTCCGATGTGTGTCATCCCGTTAATACATCAAAGTCAGATAAGTGGAAACGCTGGCTGTTGTAATCTGGGAGTGCATCGCGGATAAAACGCTCCCTCGTGTTCTCAAATTTGAGGAGATCAAACGCGACGGCCCCGGCTGCTCATTTCCCCGCACTTAGCATGTCACGGGAGAACCGGGGGGGCCGTGTGTGTGTGTGTGTGTGTGTGTGTGTGTGTGTGTGTGTGTGTGTGTGTGTGTGTGTGTGTGTGTGTGTGTGTGTGAGGGTGGGGGGAGGTGGGGTTAGCCTTATCAGAGCTTTCCCTCCTAAAGCAGGCATCAAATGTGACAGTGAAAACACTCCAGAGGCCTTGGAGCTGGACTCCGTCAGTCAGCACGCTGCTTCTCTCACATCCTCCACTGCTCTCCCTTACCGCCTGCAGATCCAACTCCTGTAGGTCTGATAATTGCAAGGCCGACTCCTACAAGTCATAATTCTGAAGATCCAACTCTAGGTCTGACTCCTTCAGGTCCAACTCCTACAAGTTAATATCCTGCAGATTCAACTCCTGCAGGTCAGAATTCTGCAGATCTGACTCAGGCAGATTCAACTCCAGCTGATCGGATCAGTGCAGATTCCGACTCATGCAAGTCAAACTCCTCCAGGTCAGAATCCTGCAGATCCATCTCCGGCAGGTCTGACTCCGGCAGGTCCAAATCCTGCAAATTTGGTTGTTGCAGATCCGACTTTCAGCGGTCCGACTCATGCAGGTCATCATCTCAATCCAAAGTTTCTCTTTTTCTCTGCTCTTTTTATTCAATGCAGCATTATCTTTGGCATTTCCCGATGCTGGAAACTCTCTCCATCCTACCACAAACATTAACACCTGGTTCCTAAGCAGACTGCCAACGTTAACACTTGCATTTTCTTATGCTACCGTGTCTCTCACTGGGGCTGCTGTGTCGGTATCCTCCTGTGTCTACAGTACATGGGACAGTAGGTCATCTCTGCTCACTTCCTTCACCCTGGAAATTCTGCATCAAGGTTGGATGAGTTGGGAAGTAGTTTGCCAAAATGCAAGTAAATTGGAGGTTGTATTATTGGAGGTGTGCGAAGCATTGCAGACAGCGCAACAACTGGGATTTACTGTGTCCATCTGCTCCTCCTACTCAGTTGACTGTTAGATCTATTGCAGCATAATATTCTGTAGCATTATTCGAAGTTGCCAACCCTCCCTGCCCTGTGTTCTGGACTTATTGTTAGCAAAAACATTATCTGCTTTCTTGTTTACCTCTGATGGTACGGCCACATGAACATGCCTGAACCTTCAAAATGAAAGCAAAGCAGTTGTATTTTCTGCATCATTTGTACTTTTTTTTCCATTTGATCCTTCGAGTATGGCAGACCTCTCGGGGTCGTTTGTGTCCTGCAGCCCGTGCGAAGCCTTTGGTCTGCGTTGTGATGGGGTGGGATTGATCAGTGAGGAGAGCACGTCGGGGCAGATGTGGATGTTTAAGAGCATTTAGTACATCTGGAGCTGACTTCTCTCATTTTTCTTCTCAAAGCACAAAGAATGTGGCGGCATTGTCAGATCCTTTTGAAGATATCTGCACTTCAAACAGTCGTAGCAGGAAGTTTGTCGGTCCTTCTTTTGTGTGAAATAACCTTTACCGCACATTTCAGAATCCTATTAAACCCCAAGAAAGAAGTTTTGGAAACATAGTAATTGATTACAGTTACACATGAAAAAAGCAGTGGAGTTAACTTTGGAGTCACTTCATAACCATTTCATAGATACTGTGTACGGCTGGACAATATGGGAAAAAGTTCTATGAGGATCATTTTTTTCATATCAATTGTTAATGATATATATCATGATATAAAACAAATCACAGTTTTTGTCCATTTTAATTCATCCATGTTTAGTGGGATTTGAAATATCAGAAGGCTCATCTTTATTTGAATGTTTATTTTCTGTCAAAAATCATGTGTCTCCAGCCTCGCGATCTGCTCATTGACTGTTCATATTGTCTGTCAGAACATGAACGGTAAAGATGGCCAATGATATTGATTTGACATTGGTATTTTCTGTCAAAGCATGCACAAACACAATCTTTTTTTTGTTTGTTTCTGAATCATGGGGGCGGCGCCCTGATGATTGGATACTTTCATTTCAGTCGGCAGACCTTCTCATCCCTCCCAACAGAGTCTGCTGCCTCCGTCCACCAGTGTCTCACTCTCCGGGTGTCTTTGTAGACGGAGCTACAGCCTGATGGCTTCACACAGTCACTTTTCAAAGTTAGCATCTGTCATGTTTTGTTTGCTGTGGCGCTCTGCCACATGCGTACGCCGGTGCGACCTGCGCGTACGTGCAACACGTGACTGCGCGCCGACCCTCGCAGGCAGGAATTCATGACGATTTTTACGTCACAGGGACCAATCGCAACGCAGATACACACGGACATGTGAAGCATGGACGAGGCTGCAGTAGCCATCATGCACAGGCTGCAGGTGTAGCTGCACATGTTGGTGGCAGAATGTAAGCATATGCAGCGTCCGGCCTGTGAGCCAAAAAAAAAAAAAATCTTCCGGCCCTTGAACTCACCCATGCACAGCCCTGTACCAAACCGAACGTCATGTACCACAACGGTTCAAAACAAATACATGTATTGTTACACCCCTAATCATTGTACATGTATATATATATATATATGTATATATATATATATATATATATATATATATATATATATATATATATATATATATATATATATATAAAATTATCATTTAAAAGCTCAGCCCTAACACTTTGTAAAGTTCCTGTTTTGATCATGGTCACATGTCTGTATTATTGTCACATTAGCATTGACATTTTTTGAGCTTTCAGCACTGTGAGTCACTTCAGTGTCTCATTCATACATTAAGTTTATCTGAAGTTACGTCAGTCACAGAGAGGAAGGTACTCGACAATCTGATAGCCTGTAGACAATGTTAATGTTGTTTCCAGTGTAATATGTCTTTATGTTGCTGTTAGACGTCTGTTTCTCATGAGATTCCTTGCTGACCATTCAAAGTGTCAGTGTCTGTCTTCTCCCAGGTCTCATGGCTTCCCCTCACCTGGGTCAGAGAGGAAGCCCCGAACCGTTTTCCAGTCCATTCTAAAAGCAAACTCCACCGATCTCTCTCCCAGTTCCAGTTTTAAGACCCTTCTCTCAGTACAACTGAATTAGCTCAGGATTGGCAAGACTGATCTTCAAAAAAACAGGAGTTTATTCAAATAGTAACAGATCTTTTCTCCACTGAACGAACACCTTTCTAGGAGCTCTCATGCTGATGCTAGCAATGAGTCAGAGAGAACGACAGTCAGACATCTTTGAATAACACTAAAGCTAACGGTCGGCTGTTTGAGCTTGACAGAGACAGCAGCTGTGAAGCTTCTGAGACTTGAGTCACTAATTCCAGAAAAGTAATCAATTACTAACAGTCTGAAGTACTGGCCTCTCAGTGGTTTGTGTATGTGGAAAGTTCCACCGGGCTCTGTCAGGTCTGACACCAGCGACTGGCCGAGGGAGCATCAGGGGGGCCACTTACGTCAAAGTTTCACACTCTATGTATACGTCTCAGGTCAAAGTCCCATCAAACTTTATTTAAAAACAGGAGGAAAAACATGACCCAGACATAAATCTGAGTGTGTGTGGTAGCCGACGAGCGGCGCCCTGCGACAGGCCACACAACTCCAGCAGGGAGAATATACAAGTGCAGGCCAGATGCTGCTGCTTCCTTCTGCTCCTCAGCAATAGGAAGGATGTCTGTGGAGGGTTCCCCATCAATTCAAACCCCAAGTGAATCTCATTACTTTGCAGCTTTTCTGAAGCTAAGATAACATTTATGGATGACAGAAGTCACTATCTGGACATCTGCCTGTCTTGTTTGAATGTTTACCAAAAACCTAGATAAGAATTCTTAATTCCTGAGGCCTAAGGACGTTTAAACTTCCAGATGTCTGATAGAGGACCTCAAACTCCCAGACTGCTGGTGGAGGACTTCAAACTTCCAGATCTGTGGAAACAACGCTGAGCTGGAGGATGATACAGCTGCCGTCCTACAAGTGGGAGAGGGTCATTTGAAATTTTGTTTGAAGTATATATTTACCTACTTTCAATAAAAGCTAGGTTGAAATAAGAACCTCTTTTGAATCATGATGATTTTTTTCTTATCACTTTTTTGCACGATGTCCAGAGTTTTGGTCCACACAAACGGAGGTAAAAATAGATGCCATTAGGAGCGTTTGAAGCCTCCACACTGACTGTTGCCACAGTAACAGGGCATCAGGCTCAGCAGCTTCCCTCCACCGGTTTCTCTGACAACAGGAATGTGAGCGAGCGGTTGAGGAAGAGTCAAAGTTTGAGCAGCTTTTGTGCGAGCGTGATGGGAGTGCGGTAAGTGACAGCGGTGAGAGTGTGTGTAAATCCACATGGCTCCTCATTACCAGGCTTCAGACCAGCATTCCTACAGCTTCTGTGTGTCACCTGCTTCCTGCACGGGAGATGCTGTTTAAATTCCTTCCCTGTTTTATGATTGGCTCTGCTAATACTCACTGCCCGTCCTCTGGATCCAAACACAGCTTTTATGGCTCCAATACGCCTGGTCCCCGACAAAAGAGAGGGTGAACACACAAAGGCAGTTGCACAGAAACCACAGTTACAAATTTACATGCACTCAGTCCAGAGTTTTATCAGAAGTCTGGCCTTAAAGCCGGGATGAGGCATGGGGGAGTGGATTTATGAAACCCAGATGAGGGCCCAGCTGTGTCGCAGCATTGTAATCCTGAGATCCTGCAGCCTGTAAAGCAGCGAGGACCTGACGCGCCTCTCTCCTTAATAAGATTACATTCCTTTGTCAAATCGCTTTTCATGGCTTGTCACTCAGAGCCGTTTGAGCCCGCCGGTGGCTCCAGGATGAGTCGCTGCTCAGATGGTCCGCACATTTCAGACTTCAGACAGCTTCCATGTGGACTTCATCACCCTGTGACAGAAACACATCTTTAATTCCCTCTCCAGTACCGTTTACACAACAACGTTTCCAAGTCAAAACGCAAAACTTCAGCAGTGTTTAGGGGCTCTGTTTACTCAACAATGGTGCTTGTTGCCATTGAAAACTTCTGGAAATGCTTCGACTCCATCTAAAAACAGGAACAATGCAACTTTTTGAAAATGCTCCGACTTCATCGCAACAGGGGGAAAAAAAAAAATTCTGAAACACAGATAATGCCAATACATGCTATGGTGAGCGTAAATTGTTCTGTGCATTTGCTGGAAGGTTTCATTCATAACAATAAACGTGTTCTCTGCCACTCTTGAATTGAACTCCTCTAACGAAGGAACATTTAGGTTAAGTATTTACTACATCACAGAACACTGACCCCACAGTCATCTGGATCACATGTGGAGAACACTGAGAATACTGAACCGACCAAATCGATGAAGAAAAACTGTCTAAAGAAGCTTAGACATTTACAGCAGACTGTTATCTGCCTGCCTGCATAGTTGATTCTAGAAGCAACATAAAAACTGCATCCACTGGTGACTCAACGGTAAAACTACATCATTTTCAGTCAATTCAGCCAATTTCTGTGTAAATGGCCATCTTCATCAAAATGTGTATTTCTAGAGGGGATTTTTTTTTCCGAAATGAAAGTGTGTAAAGGATGGGTGTTCACTTGAAACATCATGTATGGTGCTGTTAAAAGCTCTTCCTTTCAGTGGCTTCTTGTCGAGTTCAAGAAAGTTCAGTGGTTCCCCTTCCTCAGTAGTTAGCCATGCAGGTCCTCAGTAGTTCTGTTGTGTAGATTCCTGCGTAATTCCTCAGTACTCAGTCATGTAGTTCCCACTGTTTTTCCCAGTAGTTCCCCCATGTAGTTCCCTCACTACCTAACCCTTGTTGTTGCATCAGTAGTTACTCTGTGTAGTTCTCCTTGTAAATTTGTTCCATGTCGTTCATTCAGTAGTCACCCGGTGCCGTTCCCTCATTAGTTGCCCCATGTAGTTCCCTCAATACTTAACCCTGGTACTTCACTCAGATTTTAGCCAGTGTCGTTCCTCAGTAGTTCCCGCAGTACTTAGGCTGTAGTTTCTTCACTGGTTACCCGGAGTGTCCCCTCAGTAGTTACCCCGTCTCGCTCTCTCAGTAGTTACCCCGTCTCGCTCTCTCAGTAGTTACCCCGTCTCGCTCTCTCAGTAGTTGCCCCGGGGCAGCTCGCGGTGGGAGTGCACAATGTGTTTGCTCTGTGTGATCCACCAGCCTCAGTGATAATTAGCAGCAGAGCCTCAGCTTGTTTTTTCTCTCTGTAAATGTTTGTCTGCTGAGGAAAAACACAATTTACAGTCTCTTGTGTGTTTTGGAAATAAAGCCAACCGGATTTCTGATACGTCCACCGCGATTCCGAGGAAATCCAAACAGCGTGCCCCCCTGGGGGTCCTGCAGAGGAATGTGGAACATGTACTGTATACAGTCCGAGGGGGTAATGAGGGGCCGCACAAGTGAATATTTCACAATGTACACGCTCAAATATACACTTCACATCAGGGATCAGAGCAGCTTCATGACACTGCCTGTAATCCAGGACGGGAGGTAATGCAGAAGGAACGGAGGCAACGACACATTGCTGGACACAAAGTATCAACAACACAAACACACAACATGCTAACACACACTTTCATTAGCAGGCACTCATTACAGTATAAATACTGACGCAGAATATTTCACTGAATATTTCACAGCACACTACACAGCACAGTGCACTGTAGTGTGAGGAAAGGCTCTATAATCCGAATGTTTACTGAAGTTACATCAGTTTGTGGGAGGAAGATGCTCTATAATCTGGATGCTAGCTCTTTTTACAGAAACAGATTTATGAACAAGTGAAAACAAGCACATCAAGTTATTTTCATCATACCTAGTAAGCTTTGTGTTTGAGCATGCGGCGATGATTTGTACATTTATCTGGAAACTGGGTATTGTTGACCTTTTGGTCAGTTTTTGTTGTTTGTTAAGCTTTCCTTCCCATCTTCAAGGACACATGCCAAATATATGTCAAGGCCCGACAATTACTGTTGATTTGGGGTTTTCCACACTCAAGACTTTTGGGACCTTAATATCAGAAGCTACAGATCCATTTAAAAGACAAATATCAACTGGAAATGTTGTCGTTTCAGAAACGTTTCACTGACATTTTGAAACTGATAGCCATACACACGATTTGCAAGAACCATGAAAAGTTAGTTTTTATGTCAAGCCACTGGTTGTTTCTTTAATACAAAATACACACAGTTCTAAGTAAACTTGTTGGATGTTGTTCTCTGTCCTTCCAGAGTCCAGGGTCCACTCGGTATCCGTAAGTAAGAAATCTTCTCCATGTATGCAGATGATGTTGCATTAAATAATAGAAAATGTTCACATAGCATTTTTCCACCACTTGAGCTGCACCCAAAGCACTTTACCCTACAATTCACATCTATCAATGGAGGCTGCCACCATGGAAGACTCTCAATCTATCCATCAGGAGTAGTTTGTGTTTCAGTGTCCTGCTCAAGGACCCATTGATAGGGGGAAATAGGGCATTGAACCTGCAACTTCTTGACTGAGAGATGACCGTGCTACCAACTGAGCCATAGCTGTAGAAGAGCTCAAGCTGGTTATTGATTTCTTTGCACATGTGCAGAACTCAGCGTTCAGAAAAAGCTGTTTTCTCTGTTTCGCTGCCCTGCGTAGTTTCTTCAGTAGTAGTCCTGTCGAGTTCCCAGAGTAATAACCTCAGTAGTTACCTGTGTAGTTCATGCAAACACAGAGACTCTCAAAGTCACGTGAAATAACAAACAAAATACTGTGAATGTTTGCTATCCTCTCTTGAAAAGAGTTGTGTAGACAGGGCCTGCTGTTCCTCACGATGCCCTCTTTAAACAATCTGCCACATTTAAAATTAAAACTGCATATGTACAAGCTAGCTACAAACACGACAGTATTCTCACCTGTTGCAGTTAACGGATGAGCTTGACTTTATACGCATTACTTTACCTTCTATACACATGTCAATGATGACAGGTTAGAACTTTTTAAACATTTTCGTGTGGTATTTCTTCCCAGTTCCCAGCTGCTATTGATCAGTGTCTTCCTCTTGTAGAGGGGATCATCTTTCAACTGTTAAGTTGCAGGTTCAAGTTCATATCTTTCCACATGTCATGTGTCCTCGAACAAGACACTGAACCCCAAATTGCTTCTAATGGATATTGCGAGGGCATCTCCTGAGCACAGCCCTCTTCAGATCACCCACAGATGTCGGATGGGATCGAGGTCTGGACTCTGGCTGGGCCATTCCAAAGCCTTAATCTTATTCCAGTGAAGCCGTTCTTTTGTTGATTTTAATGTGTGCTTTGGGGCATTGTTGTGCTAAAAGATGAAGTACCTCTCATCTTCAGCTTTCTAACAGAAGGCCGAAGGTTTTGTGCCAACACTGACTGGTATTTTGAACTGTTCATAATTCCGTCCACCATGACTGAGGCCCCAGTTCCAGCCCTCAAGCATGATGCTGCCACCACCGTGCTTCGCTGTAGGTATGGTGTTATTTTGGTGATGTGCAGTGTTGTGTCTGCACTAAATGCAACTTTTGGAATTATCTCCAAAAAGTGCAACCTTGGTTTCAATCAGACCATAACACATATTCCCCACATGTGTTTGGGAGATTTCAGATGTCTTCTTGCAGAACGAAGCCGGGCTTGGATGTTTTTCTTTGTAAAATAGGGCTTCTGTTTTGCCACCCGACCCCACAGCCTAGACATGTGAAGAAGACGGGAGATTGTTGTCACATGTATGACACAGCCAGTACTTGCCAGAAATTCCTGCAGCTCCTTCAGTGTTGCTGTTGGCCTCGTGGCAGCCTCCCTGATAAGTTTTCTTCTTGTCTTATCATCAGTTTTGGACGGACGTCCTATTCTTGGTAATGTCATAGTTGTGCCATATTTTCTCCACTTGATGATGCCGGTCTTCTCTGTGTTTCATGGTGTGTTTAATCCCTTGGAAACTCTTTTGTAGCCTTCACCTGACTAATATCTTTGAATAATGAGTCCCTCTGATGCTGTGGAAGCTCTCTGCGGACCATGGCTGGTGCTGGAAGATGTCAGGAAAAGCCTCCTCGAACAGCTGAACTTTATTTGGGGTTGATCAGAGAAACTTTAACTGGTGACAGGTGTGTACTGGCTCCAGTTTACCCTTAGTTTGAATGTAATTGGTTGTTTTTACTTCACCTTCCTGAAAGATTTCTGCTTGTTTTTTTCAATTGAGTTATAAAGGTTAAAGGTCAAAATAAAGGTGGAAAAAGTTGTGAAATTATTTGTCTCGCTGTTATTTTTCTACATCACAAAAACCTCGCATTTCAACAGGGGTGTGTAGACTTTTCATATGACGGGCAGCTGTGGCTCAGTGAGCAGCGTGGTCGTCCCACAGTCGGGCGGTTGTTAGTTTGATTCCTGTCTCCCCCTGTCTGCATGTCGAAGTGTCCTTGGGCAAGACACAGAACCCTGAATTTCCCCCAGTGTTGTACGTCGGTTTGGATAAAACCGTAAATAGAACTGTAGAATATCCACTGTACATAAACTCTCCATGAATTCCATTTTACAGAGGGCGTTCACTGGAAAACTCTGCACAGACAAGACTGTGAGCAGAACAATGACCTTGAGGCACCATAGTCCTCAGAGATCGAACCGTGAACCGTGAACCGTGCGCACAGGCTTGAGTCAACAGCGTGGAGGAGTTCTGTCTGAGGAGATGTTTTGCAGCCCGTCTTTGTTCTGTGTCCCTCCAGCCGGAGACGTATGTCCACACAGCAGCGAGCCCCTGGGAAAAGTCAACAAATACTCCAACACCCCCCAACCCCTCTCAGGTCACCAGTAAACAGTAAATTTTGTTCAAACAGTTCCCATCAGGCTTTTCTTCTCAGCGGGCAGGGTGACGTGAACTTTCCCCGCTGTGGAGTGTTTGTGGCTTTACTGCTGGACGGTCCTGATGAAGAGCTGCAGAGACACCGCCTGTCCTCCAGCTCCTCCATTCAAGCTTCTTTTCTTTTTTCAACTACAAACAGTCCGCGTCTAGCAGTTCATGTCTCCTGTGTTAGTTTTATTGCAGAAATTGATCAAATATTCATTGACAGAGGGGAAAAATAATTTTAGATAACACACTTAAAATAAAATGACTCCATTGTCTACAATGTTAAAATAATGATGCATATCACAGAAACGAAGCTGGAACTTGCTTTCTTTGCTCTTGTTCCCCTTTATATTTGCAGAACAACTGTGAATCAATGGAATTTTCATTCACAAGCTCAGAGGTTTAACCCTTTATTGGTCAAGTGAGCATATAACTTTCCATTTCTTCATGATCTTTTATTGAGTTTGATAAATGCACTGGTGTGAATAAGTGTTATCTGTAGGAATAATACAATTCCTCATGAGCTAATATAAGCAATGGTGCAAAGAAAAACTCCCTTTAAAGGGTTTGAAACCCACAGAACCAGATTGAATGGTGGAGACTTTGTGCAGAATTACTGAGAGAACCCTGAGAACGCTGCAGAATGTGGCTCAGAGCTGCAGAATGCAGACACAATACAGACGTGTGAACATTATCAACAAGGGAAATTCGGCTACTTTTCAGTAAATGCTATAAAGTTTCAATGTATCTTTTCAACACAAGAAGAAGTGAGTCTCCATAGCTGCTATGATTCTGTTGTCGCTGGTCAAATTGGATAAGTACAGAACACATCAATGAAACGTGTGTTATCAGAGAAAGTTACTGTTACAACAGCGAGACAGGACTGGAACGCAACAAGAACGAGACTATCCTGACCCCTGCTGGTCATTTTTAACACACGCGCGCACACACAACAACGATCTCTCAATTATAAAGCAAAGCTGAAGGTTCCGAGCCGTCCCTGAAGGCATCGTGTCTTAGAAACCGCATTTTTTATGTACTTTTTTATATAAAAGGTTAACTGTTGCAACGGGATGAAAAGAGATGCAAACTGACGGACATGGCTCAGAACAGTGAGGCAAACCTGTATCTCACACAGATTAAACATCTGGAAGAAGCTTTAAAGAGGTAAGACGATTTTTTAAAATAAATATATTTGATGTTTTGCAGGTCATTTCACATCAGATTGACAGGTTCACTGTTCTCTTAATGGAACAGAAACAGCATATAGTAACAGATGTCTTTCTTTGTAAACTTGAATAGCTATACTTTCTATGGTTTCACTTGGATTATTAGCCTCTGAGTTCATACAGTCAAACCTTATTGTCAAATATATTGTCTGTCTTCCACTCTGAATGTTATTTCTTTATACGTGGCCATCCTAATCGTCAGTTCTCTCTATTCTTTAAAACAAGGACTATTTAATTTCTAGTCTGTTATGTCTAATCTTATTTTCATTAGCAATCACTTTCTCAGGCAATACGTAATAGTTAAGATCACACACCGAACTACAGATCCCTTCGACTGTAAGCTCAATATCTTATGAAGATTTGCAGTAATGTCTGTCCAGAGCTTCTCTTTTTTTTCCCACAAGGCTAGAATATGTTCACTTCCATCCCACCCCTCCAGCAGGAGGCACTGTTGACTTGGGGCCTGACAGGCATTTATATGTAGTATAATTATTTATATCATTTAAGTCAGAACTGAACTTCACAGCAGCCAGTATTCCTGGCAGAGATCAGCACGTCCCAAATGTCAACAGCAGGATTTTCATGTAGATGTTTTTACCTGCTTAAACTTTTGATGCGGTCCAAGAAGTCAACTCTGCCTGAAGGGAGCAGCTGAAGGCCTCCCTCCCATTATGTTGGAGTTCCCTGGTCTAGACGTTGATGGAGGAGTGAGTCGTATGTTCTCTCGGTCCTGCAGCGCTGAGCTGAGACACGAGGAGCTACAGCAGGAGAACAAAAAGCTTTCCTGTCAGTACAACACGCTGAAAGAGGACAGGCAGGACATCTCGGAGTACCTGCTTCACCGCATCGCTCTCAAACAGAAGGAGGTGCAGGAGCTTCAGGGAGAGCTGGAGCGCCAAAAGCTGGAAAGACACAAAGAGGAGGAGGCTCTGAAGCTGCAGCTGAGCCAGAAGAGGCGGGAGCTTCAGGAGCAGGAGGAGAAGCTCCGGTCAAAAGGTGAGAAACACCAACCGTTTATTATACAGACTCCACAGTTTACAGCCTTTTACAAAGTAGAACAGTCACTTCACCAGATACTGCAGATGAAAAGTAACTAGACACGAGGTAAAGTTCCTCTGAATGCGTCCTGTCTTCAGTCAAATCGGTGTTACAGTAATCTCAACAAACAACAGACACAAACAGACGGAGCGCTGCTTATCAGTCAGTCATCGTCATGGGCCAAGAAATCTTTGGACTCTAAAAATCCTTTAAACCTTTTCCATCCTCAGCCTGCCTGATCTTCAAGCAGTGCCATCACATCCACTGTGCAGCATCACGCTCGAGTGTCACCACGCTGTCTACCAGCAATAAGACTTGTTACACACTTTGCCACAATTAATAATTAATCAGTGCTCCCCAATACTGTATTTCATTTGAAGATGAAAGTGTGACATATGAACACGGTGCTGAAATCCAGTGGTCGGTCTCATGGCTCAGTGGATCTAGAAATCTGATGACATGAAATTTATGAGATGAATCTGACTTCAATTCACCACTTCACCATCTGCACTGCCAGCTTCTCCGAACTCTCCAAAGTGCTTGTGCACAAGGATCAAAGTTGTCATAGGTGGGGGTTTTTACAAAGTTTTATTTCAACAAAATGACTTTTCCACTTGCCTGCTGTTCTTGTGTTTGGCTCTGCACAGTGCTGTCCTGGGCTTTTGGCTTCTCTGAGTCTGACTCAGTTGAACTTGAACTCCATCGCTCTTTGTGTGTCTGTCTCCTCCCACAGAGGACAGGTTGGCACAGCAGAAGGAGCAGATACGACACGTGAAGGAGCAGCAGTCCGCTGTGGAGGAGAAGCTGAAGATTCAGGCAGAAGAACACAAAGCTGCGATGGAGAGCCTCATTTTGAAATCACGCTGCGAGACCGAAAAGTAAACATGGCAGAAAGATGCACCGATGCTCACTCCAGCTCGGTCGATGATTCACTCCCACTGTCCTTCTGACAGGAAGCTTCAGGAAGCTCAGGACCTCACTGACAAGAACATGTTGACCAGAGAGCAGAAGAGGTTTCAGGCCAGCCAGCTGCAGAAGAACATCCAGTCTCTGAGTGAGGAGCTGTCATACCTGACGAAGGAGAGAGACTCACTGACGGACAGACGGGACAAACTCCAGGGCAAGATAGACAAGAAGAGGACGGCTCTGTCTGGATTAACTGGAGATGTGTCCCCACTTAACGAGGTACCAAGACTAAACTCTGTTATCTTTCTCTTCATCCTTCCTTCATGATTCCCTCTCAGTCCACATGGGATCTCAGTGGCAGTACAGAGACTGAAGAAGGCCACACATCCAAGCCTCTTCCAGACCAAATCAGAGTTATATGGGTCCTGAAGCTCCTCTACCTGGGGAAGGTGGCCCCCATCTCTCTATCATCCTGCTGGACTTAAACCTTCTTTAATTGTGGTTCTTGCTTCCATCAGTTTACCCATGTCTGGAGCTGATATCTGAGAGATTTTAAATGTTAAAGTGTAATAAGAAAAGGTCTGTGATCCTTATTTCAGGAGTCGAAGCTGTGGGCAAAGAAGTGTGACAAGCTGGAGGAAAAGCTGAAGAACAACAAGATGCACCTGCAGAAAACACTGGATGTGGAGAAAGCTTTGAGGTAAACCTCGCCTCATCCCGTCATCTTCACATTCACACAGATTACAACTTCGGTGAGACTGAGCAGAAACTAACATGTCTCAGATAATGCGATAGCTTGACATAATGCTAATGCTGAGGCTAACAGTGGGCTCAGAGAGAGAGAGGCAGCAGCAATGCAACTCTTCAACTGGTGAATGACAACTGATGAACCCACTGAGACTTTGGTAACTGAGCTTCTGGTTTCATAATAACAATTAGTCCCGAACTAACCACTGTCTGAAGCAGCAGAGGGAGAGAAATCATTGTGGCTAACGGCGCATCCAACAGCAGCTCCACTGTGTGTGACGCATTTTCAGAGAACAGCAAACCTTGAAGTCCGAGCAGCTTCGTCAGGTAACGTACGAGTCGCAGCAGCTGGATGTGGAGCTGCAAAGAGAGACGGACACGATCGAACAGCTGGAGGCAAGCATGAGGACGGCTGCCGCTGGTCTCCGGCTCGCCGTGAAGGTAAAAACATGCTTCAAGGTTTCTCTGTCATTTATACACAAACTGAAATCTGTGACAAATTCCACCATGAATGCAAGCCTTTCTTTTTAATGTTTAGTACATTAGTAACTCACCTACTTTTGCAGGGGGGGTAACTGTAATCAAAATAAAACTCTCTTGCTGAGCTCTAGAGGACAACACTGCAGCTGCTGAGGCGGTCTGGACTGTCCGCGGTCCCTTACTCAGCTCTGTGTCGTCTGCACGACTCCCAGAAGCAGGATGCCGATACTAAGGGGCGGCTGCAGAGGGTGCTCCAGGTCCTGGAGGGGCCGCATCCCGGTAGACCCGGGACCACACTGGACGACTCTGCAGAGGAGAGCAGCCAAGGACAGAAACCGCAGACCTCCAGCCCTGAAACTGCCAGGTACCAGGAGGAGTTTAAATATCAGAACATATCATGAGTGACTGCCCTAAAGTGTTCTCAACACACTGAATGTATTCAAAAAAAGGTTTCAATTTAGTAATAAGAACTTATTGAATAGTCTATTATTGTGATGAGTTCATATGTTTTTGTCTGAGTCTGAACATCTCCACCTCACTTGGTCTCTCCACAGTGCTGAGAGTCCAGACTTCTCCACAGATCCAGTCTTCCTGATGGCTCGTTACAGAACAGGCGACCTCGGGATCGTACCAAGACCGGCGTGGTCTCCCATCGCACACCGCCGGTCTGACCGCCGTAATGCACGGAGCAAAAAGCCTCAAACTTCAGCAGACTTTGACGTCTGATCGAGTCGCTGAAGATTATTAAAGGCTTCAAATGAATTGAAACATTGAACTATGATTTTTCTCCCTCAAGCCACTGAAAAAGGAAGCTAGCTTTCATTTGTATTTCGATTTATTTCATTCACATTTCCAGACACACAGATAAAGTAAGAAATGAAGCATAAATATTCAAATCTAACTGAAGAAACTTGGTGACAGTTGAAGCTCTGTTAAAATATTTACATAAATGTTTGAAAAAAGATTTATTTTTAAATTTCATAGTAAAAAAAAGGTCAAAGAATAAAACACGTACATGTTAAAACAGAAATAAGATGGAAAAACAATGAAATAAAAAGACATCCATCCTGGCCTCCCAAAGTTCAGGCTTTGAGTGTGTTCCAGGTGCCTGCCTGAACACAGACTGCGGCTCTGCTTTGTTGAACAGTGTGTGCGTTTGTGTGTGTGTGGGTGTGTGTGGGCATGGCAGTTTACAGCTTCAGAGCCCTCAACAGATTCAGAGAGGCTCCTGAAACACCTGAGCTGAAGCTTCTACACCCCTGCAGCAGACTGTTCTGAGAAAAACCGTCGAGGGGAAAATCCAGATCACCGTCGACTGGACTCACACCAACTGGGCAGGTGTGCACGTGCACAGTGGTCGATGAGGTGGCAGCCTTTGTGCACGTGCACTGTGCTGTGGAGGTGACCACAGAAGTACACTTGTGTTGTGGACATGTAGGTTTTTTTCTGGTTAGAGCGGTAAAAGCTGCAGGAGCAGCAGGGAGACGGCGCCGCCTGCTGGTCAGCTGACAAACATCTAACAGGACGGAGGTCTTTGAAGGACTGTGGAGTCTTGTTTCAGTCTCTGACTGGACTCCAGTCTTCAGTGAGGATTTGTTCCTGGGGGGTTTAAAGGATAAGATCACTCTGCTTATGGCGAAATCGACTCTCTGAAGGTGAGGAGGAAGACGATGATGCCCGTCAGCAGCACCATCATCATCACCATGGCGGTCAGCAGGAAGGCGCGGCAGGCCGGCCGGTCCGTCAGCCTGAACAGAGCGCCGCCGACTCCGCCTGGCTCGCCCGGCCGACCCGGCGGGGGGCTGGGAAGGCCCACATCCAGAGAGCGGTTCGTCAGCCTCAGCGGCTGTGCACTGTGACCCCACCGCTGCTGAGCCGCCGCTGACCTGTGACGAGAGGAAAGAGGAGGAGAAGGGTGTGGGTGACACGAAACCTCCACCAGGAAAGTGAATGCAGCTGAAAGAGTCCCCAGTTTGAGGCTTTCGGAACATTGTTCCATTGGTCAGGTTTTATAATTTAGTGAATGCATGTTGATGGAGTGGCGACCTCTCAGCTGTAAATTCATCTCAAGTGGGAGGAAGATGCTCTTTAGTTTTTGGGTAATGCTGAAGCCAACAGAGAAGCTGTTTAACTCCTACTCTGACTTCAGAAACTGGAACTAACAGCTAGTAGTATTCCATTTTCAGCACAGTAACCATCAGAACTACAGCAGGTAACCGACGAAACCTTTGGGGTGAAACCTCTCCAAAGGCGCCACGCAGGTCCAGTTACCCCACAGACGACTCTGACCCGGCCTCACCTTTTCACCTGCAGCTTCCCCTTGTTGCGGACGAAGCGGATGCTGTAGACCCTCTGCATGGCGTCCGGCAGGCAGGACAGCACGGTGGAGTCAGTGGCGAGTTTGGGCAGGCCGAGGGTGGGCAGCGTCGTCAAGCGGCGACACAGCGGGCACTGGATGGCGCTGGGCTCCGAAGACTTCACGTTCATGCGCGCCAGACACTCCAGGCAGAAGGTGTGGTGACACTGCAGCATCTTGGGGCAGCGGAAGACGTTGTTGAACTGGCTGAAGCAGATGGAGCACTCCAGGTCCGGGAGGGTCTCCTCGGGGGACGGCAGTGGGAGGGGGGCCGGCTGGAGGTCCGGGGACGGGATGATGAAGGAGACATGGTAGGAGGGCGGTGTGCCGGGGAGCAGGTGGAGGCTGGACCGGGGTCCAGATGAAGCAGCGGCGCTGGGATCTGAGGACGGGAGCTGCAGAGCAGAGATGGATGAGGGTTCCGGGTTCTGAGCTCGGTCCAGGTCTGAGGAGGCCGGATGGGGGTGGGAGGTGTGGCTGAAGACGGTGACTGAGCTCTGGCTGGTGGACACCACTGGGGGGGACCACAAGCTGGGAAGAGAAGAGTCGGAGCTGGAGCACGGGGGCGGATCGTTTGAGGAGACGAGGGCTCCAAGAACGTCAGAGGGACCCAGGTTCGAGTCTCTGTTCAGATTCATGCTGGGCGGATTCAGATTCAGCAGCCGTGGAGGGCTGGACGATCCTTTATTGAACTCTGTGGAGGTAAAAACAATCAGGTCTCTGCTGAGCCAGACTTTACCAGCACCAGGATGAAACCCTGAGTTCTGGTGCAGAGGATGAGAGCTCTGAAGACCTCAGATAGCAGACAGTAAAACCATGACAGGACCATTTGTAAAGGTTTTAAGCTAAAGAAAAAAAAAGATTTTTCTCTCTGAACAGTGGGTGAAGTGAGCAGGGCAGACAGAAGCTTTTCCACATCTTTCTGTAACTGTGACTACAGCTAACACACTCCGGGGTGAGTGTTAAACTCCAAATAACTGGACCTCTGCTTCAGTCTAACAGCAGCATTTGCATCTGTGTTTAATTCAGCAAAGGCAAAGCACATGCAAACCAGGCGGCACAGCAGCTTCTGTTCCCTCACAGTCTGCGGCTCTGAGTTTCACCAGAGGGCAAAAAATAAGTTCCCCGTTTCAAAACACAGCTGAACTGACAACTTGCATCAGTGAAACAATTTTACAGACAGTTAATCCACACACTTACAATTTAGAATAAACCTGATAGTCATTGTTTTCAGTGCTGTTACAAAAAAGCACTGCACCTTTTTTTTTTTGCTGTTACAATATATAAAGGGTATTATGAATCAAATGTATTGTTATCATTATGGATATTCTTATCTTTGAGTGTTTCTCTCTTAAACACTCTTAAATACGCATTTAAAATGCCAACAAAAAACCTTGTCCCATTTCTTGTTTACTCCTTTCTTTATTTGCACTGAGTTGCTTGCTTGTCTATTTTGGAATCTTTACATATTGATTTGTCCTGTTGAATTCATCCATTCATTTTTTTTGTAAGTATTCTTCAAATGTGCAGAATAGCAGCATTTCATAGTTGATAATTATCACAGATTAGTCCATCAGAGGAGACTCACTCACTGTAACTTCAAATAAGACCATTTTGTTCATATGTATTAATTTTAGTTATATTATTACCAACTGTTCCGATAGATTTTCTTAAAAAAAAAAAAAAAAAAAACTGCCTAAAAACTGAAAGACATCCAATTTGTGTTTCATTAACATGCTTAATCCAGTTATTTCTCCAGCCAGACTGGCCACTCTGCAGCTGTGATAGCAAATGTGATCAAGATGTTGAATATATACAGTTTAAAAATGGACTGTCAGAATAATCAGTTTTACATTAGAAAATGATTCGTAAAAACTGAAGTTTTAAAGTTGCACCAAAGCAATGGCTTATCGTCAGAGAAGAGCCAAATGAGTTCAAACAGTCTCAAGTGCGAGTTTAAATAGATAAATCTAGTAACGCTCAGAAATATAAATGAATAAAAGTGCAAGTTGCACCATGATGCAACAATATTTCAGCATTTTCTTACGCATTTAAAGCCTTTATTTTTGTCACATATTAAAGCAGAAGTTTACCAACAACACTGTAATCTAAGAAACTGCGCTCCTTCTGGTCACATTTCACCACATTTGAAGGGAAAACGTAAAAGTGGTTGTTTTGTGTCTGAGGTTCGGCGCGCGCGCTTCTCACCGCGTGGAGGTGTCCGCTGGATGCGTTGGTCCTCCGATCTGCTCACAATGAAGTGTTTTGGGAACTGAGCTGCATTTGAATAACCGAATAAGGAGGAAACGGGTCAGTCAAATCCGCTGCGGAGCCCCGGGGCCGCTCCACGCTGCGCTTCCACACACCTGAACCAGGTGAGCTGATTACAGTGCGCGAGGAACCAGAAGGTGGGCTCACGTGAAAGAAGAACGACGAGCAGGTCCTTTTCAAGCGACACTGGTCGTTTTTTTCATGCCTCAAATTACCAACTACACTTCATCAGAGTTTTTTTTTTAATGAAAAAGTTGTTCTTACATGCATCAAAGGATTAACCACTATAAAAACTATACAATGTAGCAATCTCTGCATTGTGATTTACACAAAAAATATACACTTTATCTTCATAGTCAGTTTATGTATGGGTCTGTATTTTATTTATTTATTTATTTATTTATTTATTAATGTGCGTCACGTTTTATTCTTTTAAACAAACCAAGTTGTTGCTCTTATATTTGTCCAAAAATGCACTGTGGTTACATATGCTGTACACGGGACACGATACAAAACTCAAACAACAGTAAAACGATACAGTCAAGTCGGCTCAGCCAAGTCGGCCCCATGCAAACTCGCAGGGCTCTCAAAGCACCCATACCACATTGTGTTTGTCACGCTGAAAAAAACACCGGTAAATCTGTGTGGTGCGTCTGGTGTAATTTATTGCTTTCAGCCTGGTTTTTCCTCCGGTGAAGTCCACCTGAGCTGACATGAAGTTTCTGCAGAGAAAGAAGGAACCTTATTGGTGCTGAACTGAAGTGAATGGTGAGTTGTGTTATACATATCAAAGTGTCAAAATGATCTGAATGAAAGTGCATAATGTAAATTAATGTTAATATTTACATTAAATGCTTGATGCTTAAATTAAATATTATGCACTTTGTTGCATTTTTCATTAAAAAAAAGAGCTTTAAAACTGACACATTGTTGCCAACTCCACTTAAACGTTCTAAATGTTATCTTCTAATTTGTATAGCAGCTCATTTGCATATCTAGTTCAACTTGGATGATGACGTCATTTAAAACGATACATTGTTGCAAACTCCTCAGTCAGAAAAGTTCTGAATGACATCAGTGAGTCACGTGAAGTGATAGCGCTACAGCCTTATAGTCCTGTTCATTCAAAGGCAGCTTTTAAATGGAAGTACAGATATATTGTCATATATCTATTGTGTTTCATTATCTTTTGCAAATGTAGAAATGCTATCTACAGTTCCGAATCAAATTCGATTGGTGCCTTGTCTCATGTATCACACAGCAACATTTGAATAATTAATACTTCAGATTGATTTAAACTGATTGAAAGTCCTTTACTTGTCCCACAGGGGGGAAAGGCAGTGTTCCAGCAGCACAGAGAAAAGAAATATAAATGGAATAGAAAATTGAAATGTGAAAATTTACAAAGCCCAACCATACGTAGAAATATTAAATATAATTCAAATATAAATTTAGGATAGATATAATTAAATAACAGATGTAAGCTAACTGACATAATTAAATATAATTTCAATATAAATTTAAGAAAGACATAATTAATTTTCATAGAGCTGAATGGATGATGGATGATTGATTGGGGCCAACTTGGCTAAGGTCCGACTTGGGGCTGACTTGACTGTAAGCCAGTAAAACAAATACTCAAGATATTTTTAAACAAGTAAAAAGAAAACAAAGTCTCAGAGGTCCAACATAAAAAGACAGAGGACTCAATAACCCAAAAACCGCCACATGTGTCTTGTTTATATTAACCTTAAAAGGTTTTTTTTTTTTTTAGAAGGAAGTGTTTGTGTTTTTACCATTGATTGTGTATATAGGGATAGGTGGATGGGTTTCGTTTTACCTATCTGAGCAGCAGGGGGCGATGATGAGTCTGTAGTCCAGTTTACTGACCGCAGTGAAACTCAAAGAATGGGAAGAAGTCACGCTTTGTTGTTTTCCTCCTGGTTTCTCCGTGTTTTTACTCTTCTGTTTTGCTGTTAAACTACACCTTTGACATGGATACGAGCCGGAGTTTTTACTGCACTGTGCTGGATAAACAGAGTAAATTTATCTGTTACACGCGTCTAAAAGACGGAACCTTCAGGATCTGGTGAGAAGCGGCTCTGCCAGAGTCCCTTTAAAATCCGACCTTTTTTTCTTTTGATGCTCATTGTGAATAATTCACAAGTTTTTGAACATGAAGTGATTCACAGGCTGAATTATGAGACACGTGTTAAACTTACGGCTAATTAATTCTCCTTCTGGTAACAGTATAAGGCCCAGAAAGTCAGGTTAATGTCGGACGATGACAGTTTAAATGTCAGAAGTTTGTCCACTTCCGTGTTGGCCCGTGTCCATCAGCGTAAATTAAATGAACGAGTGTAAGATTAATGACAGAGTTTAAGTATTAACCGTGTAAATGTACATGGGAATGTGTTACTTTTCTCAAGAGGGAAAACTTTTATAATCAGCATGTCCAGTGAAGATGCAGTACCTGATGTAACTTCAGCTAATGTAGAGCATCTTCCTCCCACTAACATCCAGATTGTAGAACATTTTTCTCCCACTAACATCCAGATTGTAGAACATTTTTCTCCCACTAACATCCAGATTATAGAGTTAATACACAACAGCATTTGCATGGCACATGTAAATCACCAGCAGAAGCAGTTTCTCCATCTTAATGACCACATGCATTCTTTGATAAAGTGTGTGTGTGTGTGTGTGTGTGTGTGTGTGTGTGTGTGCGTGCGTGTGCGCGCGCTCTCACAGTCTGACAGATGCTGCAGACGTTTGGAGCTCGGACTCCAGTGAAGATTCCCTGCAGCACCTTGTGAGTGTTTCCTCTCTCCATGTTGTGTTCCTCCTGTTGCTGCCTTCCCCTCCTGACTGCTGCTGTCTGTCCAGAGACGGACGTTCTCGCTGAAGTCCACAGAAGAGTCCATCATGAGACTGCGGTGAGGGGACGCGCCTGTGGGATACGGCTCGGATTAAACCACGGTGATGATGGCCCCCCCTCTCCCCTCCGCTCCCTCTGTGTCCTCCACAGGTCGTCCTGCAGCAGCGGGGATGTGTCTGTGCTGGTCCAGGACAGCGGAGCAGAGCTGGTGGTGGGCTCCGACCCCGGGGCTCCCAGAGTGACCCTCAGCAGGCTGGAGGGGCCACGGGCCGCCGAGGAGCTGAAAGAGCTGCTGTTTGAGATGGCTGACAGGCTGACACGAGTCCAAGGTGCTTCACACAGACACACTACTGCAACTATTACTAGTAGTGTTTATAGTATAACTAATACTACTAATGCTACCACGCCTATAACGATTACCACTACTACAACTAATACTCTTATTAGTAGCATAACTATTGCTTCTAGTACAGCTATTACTACTGCAACTACTTCAACAATTGGAAGCAACTAGCGTGCTAGCTATCTGTTCTCGTTGTTCTGACATCTGTATGGATAGATGACCACGCTGGACTGCTGGTGGCTGTCAATTCTAAAACTGCCAAATGCAGGACAACATGGACTCAGAGTCTTGACGCTCTGTACACTGCCATTATTGTTAATACCCATCCACTCGCGTACTTATGTGCAGAAGAACTATTTATTTTGATCATGGTGCACATGCACAATGGCAGTACCTCAAAAAGATGTTTTTTCTCCCCGTTTCCTCTGAGATCGAGTCTTTTTCGAAGAGTTCTGTTTCTCAGTGGCTCTGAGCACCATTGTCGAGTAAATGGATTCCAAAACGCGATGAAAGTTTTCTGTTTTTACTTGACTCATGTCTCCTGCAGATGAAACATCTGCTGCCAGTCCTCCGAAGAACCAACTGAGAAGACCTGCAGGTAAGTTACTCATCACTGTCACGAGTTAGTACTTTTAGAAAGTGTTACTTCACTAGTCCCTTTTTTGATGGACTCGGTATATAATGATGAATTTGTTGTACTTTAAATGAGCATCCTGTGAAGCTGTACTTTATTTGGCGTGTGAGCTGTGAAGCAGTGGGTGTCGAAGCTGAGAGGCGTCTCACTCCTTCCTCAGACTTCAACCCTCGACAGCAGAACGGATCTCCGTCTTCGTCTCTGCCTGTGAAGAGACGACTTCCAGGAGCTTGTCTCATCAACCCCGGAGCCAAAAAGTACAACCTCTTATCATTTTTAGTGAGAGTGAGGGGTGATGGTGAGTGAGTGAGCTGACTGAGTGAGAATGGAGGCAAAACAATTGCCTTTCGTTTTGCACGAGAGTGATGTGTGATAGAAAGGGAGGAGAGAGAGTGAAGAGTCCAAGAGTGATCAGAGAGTTAGAATGTTGTGCACTCATAAGAGTGGTGTGAAATGGTTGTTTAACCTGTGTGCGTGTGTGTGTGTGTGTGCGTGCGTGTGCGTGTGTGTGCGTGTGTGCGCGTGTGTGCGCGTGTGTGCGCGTGTGTGCGCGTGTGTGCGCGTGTGTGTGTGTGCAGGAAGCTGCAGGCGACCGGCGTGGCCTTTGACGATGCAGATGAAGACTGAATCCTCTTTTACAACGCCTTAGTTTTTCTTGTATTTTAACCATGAAATGATGAAGAATGTTGACTTTTATCACGTTTGGATTTAATTTATTGTGGGAAAGAAATAAAATAATCATGTCGTGGATCATCAACTGTACCATGAATCAATATGTCTGATTTTCTGCTTCAGTGAAAGACTCGTTCGCATCTGAAATGTAACTTTTTCTTATTTTCGGATTTTTTTTTTTAAACAATGCTTTTCATTGTGTTGGTCACTGATTAAAACATTTCTACTGCCAGTAATTGCAGAAAATCATGCTATTATTGCTCAAGTTCTGCCTACTATTCCTCCTTGATAGGAAAAAACAAAAAACAAAAACAAATCTAGACTGTTCAAAGATATCAATATTAGACCAGATCAACCTATCTTCAGTAACAGGTTATGTACCACAGGCCTTTAAAGATTGCCGTTATTAAACCTCTCCTTAAAAAGCCCACCTTTCTTCCTGGTGTTTCTACTGACCAATATCTAACCTTCACTTCATTTTTAAAATCCTGGAAAAAAAGCTTGTTGCAAATCACCCGTTGACCATTTATACTCAAACTGCCTGAGTCGTTTCAGTTTTCAGAGCTCATCACAGCACAGAGACCGCTCTGGTGAGAGTTACCAGTGATCTTCTCATGGCCTCAGATGAAGGACTGGTCTGTGTTCTTGTTAGATCTCAGGTTTTAAAACATGCAGTACCGTGTAAAAGTATTGATACACCTGGAACTTTTTGGCCACATTACAACCACATAAATATTTTAGAGAGATTTTATGTGATCGCTCAACAAAACATGAAGTGTAAAGAAAATGATACATGGTTTTCAAATTTTTTAACAAATACAAAGCTGGAAAGTGTGTCGAGCTAAAGTCTTCATCACTGGCTGCGCTCATGAATCCACCGGCAGAACCGGTGGGAGTATTTGTCTGGACTGACGGTGGAGAAGGCCCTGCCCGGGAAGCGGAGGCGCTTCCACAGGTTCTCCAGTCTTTTCTTCCACCCGTACACGGTGAAGATGTCTATGATGCCCACGAAGTAGCGGCGCTCGGGGCCGTCGATCACGTGGATGGCGTTTTTGAAGTTGGGCAGCAGTCGTCGGTGATGCTCGTGGAACTCCTGCAGCTCAGAGTCCGATTGGCTTTGTTTCAGCTCCTGGAGGGCAAACCCCTCAGCCTCTGCCCCTCCGTCTGTGGTATCAGGGTTCTCTGTCAGTAAAGGAACGCTGGAGGGTTCCTCTGTTGGACTATCTTCAAAATCCAAAGACCTAGGGGCAAATACGACGAGAAGTATATGTGCAGGTCCTCCATCAGGCCAGCAGGAGGCGTACCTACTCTATTCTGGAGATCCTTCATGGCCTCAGTGTCTACTGACAGGGCATAATCCACAACATTAATAGTTTCACTCACTTATTTAGCAGTAGCATGTCAATGCTAAATGGCTGAGATAAAGAGAAGTGCAGGGTGGAAATGTGGAAATCGTTCAAAATAATCAGTCACCCCTAAAATGTTAGGCGTAATGGTAAATATGTAAAAACAAGAATATGCCTATTAGCATGCCTAAATAGGCCAATATTACTTAAGACAATCTAAAATGCTCTGTTTATTATGTTCCCTCTGTCAGTCAATCTGCCCTCAGCCAATCCCAAGTAAGCCCCTATATGAAAATGAACCATTGTGGTTTTGATTGTCAATGAGAAGAGGACGGAGCATACATGCTGTAATCAGTAAAAAAGATGATGTCTTCATTCAATACAGCCTCAAGAACACTGACCAGAGTGTCATTAATTCCAGGAAACCATAGAGGTTGCTGCCTATCTGATGTCAACACATACTTTGTGGTGCGAATGACGAGGTTGGCCAAGGAACGTTTTCCCTCCTGCTCATCGCGGTGCAGGGGCTGATGGGCCACCAGGAGGCTGTAGTCCAGAACATTGAGATCTCTCAGGAAGGCGGCATCTGCCTTCACCTGGCTGATGAACCAGGACTTCTGTCGACCTGCAGCACACACAAACAGTGTGTTACCTCCTCAGGAACCAGTAGAGTCCAGTAGAGTGTTAATAGAGTCAAGTCATTTGTCAAAAGAGCCCAGTAGATTCTAAATAAAGAAATGATATAGTCCAATAAGGTCTTGGTAGATATTTCAGACTAACAGAGGGCATTGTGGGTGTGCTGAGGTGAAAACTGACCCAGCACGATGTTCTGCCCTTCAAAGTTGTTGTCCTTCAGCACTTTGATGATCTGCTTCCCGCCCGTGTCGGGGTTGGTCCAGCGGCCCACCTCACATCCTTTGATGTCGTACCTACACGGGAAAAAAACATCCTGTACGTCACGGAACGCCCCCACCAGCAGACGGCAGGAGAGCAGACACACTACCTGATGTTGATGCGCTCGTCAGGGTAAAACACACTCTGCATCACAATGAAATAGGTCTACAGGACAAAGCACACAGAGGAGAGGACAGCGAGCGGTGTGTACAGGGACGACCATCATCTGTGTGTGCAGAGATAATCATCATCTGTGTGTGCTGTGGGCCTCTCACCTTCATCTCATTGGGAATAACGATCCTGTGGACACCTGGACAACCCGAAGAAGACAGACACATTACTCATCACCATGTTTCACAGCTTTTATTACCTGCTAACTTTCCTTTAGGTATGATTAATGAGACTATGGTAGAGCCGCAGAGCTGCTGTCTCTCTTTTTCCTGAGATATTGTCTTAATGGTTTTGGTCACTCAGTTCTGTATCTAAACCGCCATTCAGTGATAACTTCTGAAGTTTCAGAGGGCTGTTTTAGCACGCTGGTGTTTTGGTACATCATCTCACGTGTTATTTTGCTGCTTTTTTCTGGTTATTATTGGTTAATGAATCTGTTTCTTTAAGATGAGATAACATGCAAATTATAGAGCATCTTCCTCCTTCTAATGTACACAAAGTACATCTCAAAAACCTTTTAAGAAGAAAAAAACAGTAATCACGATCAAGCATGTATTTTCTGTATCTTTGAACAAACTTGGTTACAAGTGACATGTTTGAACAGAGGTGGTGTCACAGTAATAGATTACTTCGGGTCTTACCGAGGAACCTGACCATCAGGGAGTGAGGGTACTTGTCCAGGTGCTCCATGTATTTCTGCAGGTTGGACAGGAGGAACCGGATTTCACGTTTACTCTGCGTCTTCAAGAAGAACCTTTTGTCGTTCCTGAAGGACAGACACAGAGTCATTACTGAAGAGACCGGCTGTGTTTGTTCTGTGAACGATACAAATACACAATGTAAAAGAAAAACATTTTAAAAGAAAAATCTCACAGACCTTCAAAAATATACACATTTTTCTCCAATTTTTTGGTCCTATTAAAGCTTACAAACCAGAAACAGAAAATCTAACATTAATATCAAAGCTGATTATGAAACACATGAATTAAATCTCAGTTTGATGGTTTTACCTTTAGTTTTTTTTTCTCATATTTGAATCTATTTGTATTCTTCAGCCAATTTTTTTTTTAATTAATTGATTTTGCTTTCTCAAATTTCTGTATCCACTTGGAGCAAGATGTTTAAGGGTTTTTAAAAAAATGAAGCAGAATTAAATACTTCAAGAGACACACAGAAACGCCTTCAATAAAATTCAGTTGCCTCGTGCAGTTGCATCAGGCTTCCATTCAGAGAGTGTTTTTGACTCGTCTCACACTCACGTGACGAAGAAGTCGGCCCTGCTCTTGGAGTTGCTGACGAACTGGAGGTAGCATCCTCCCGAGCACAGCGAGTTCATGTACTCTTCCTCCGTGATGTCCAGTGAACGCCTCACTTTGGCAAACACTGGAGCTGCGAACGTCTGCATGACGAACCCCTGAAAAGCCCAGAAAATGAGCCACGCAGAAGATTAAAGGGAGATGTTCTCCTCCTTTCCCTCATCAAATGGAACATCTTTGAACAAGAACTACAAAGGATGAATGTTGGCGGCATCGTCGTCACCCTTACAGAACAGCTCCTCTTTAAGTCCAGTCATGTCTCCTTGAATGCTAATTAGAAACCATTAGCGTCTTCGTCTGTGTTATACTGAAGCCACAAAAGCATCCCCATTGCCATGGCAACCACCCTGTCTTTGTGTGGTCTATAGTCAGTTTACTAACGAAAAAAGAAAAACTTTTTCACTGCATTACAGACTCAACACCGATGAGACTTAGCGCCGTGCGGAGTGACAGCTCACAGCTTAACAGTAGTGCTGGAGTCAAGACGGCCTAATCTGAGACCAAGTCAAGACCAAGACCAGAGCATACCAAGACCAAGACTTCCTGGGGCCAAAACCGAGTCAAGCCTAAGACCAGATCATTCCGAGACTGAATGTCAACAGGACTAATTGCAGTTGAGTTTGTGTGTTTTGTGAACGTTGGTAATGGGATGGTGATGCATTGTGCAGACTGTGGCAGAATGACTGAAGAGAAAACAAAACATATTATTTTGTTTTCCTTTTTCCAATGAAGCAGGTTTTTGGCACATACCTTTAACATGTTTTGATAGTGTTCTTCCATCTTCCTGATGTTTCTGACGAGGATGGAAGAACACCATCAAGAATTGCAAAATGTCCGTGCTAAAAACTTACCTGCATTAAAAAGAAGAAAGCAAAACACTTGAACAAACGACATAAATGCAAAATTAACTTAACTGAACCAGTGACTGTGAGTGGAAGTCAAGTCTCACCTCGTGTGTTTGAGTGTCTTCTGCTTTGAAATGCTCAGCCGAGAGTGTGTCCTGCAGACACATCAGGTCTTTATCGGTGACTGTGAGACATTCATGGTTCCAGGCTGGAGCATTGGAGGCGTCCTCACCTGCTGCGGAGCATCCAGCGTCACTTGGATGGACGCCTGCATGCCCTCCTTAATCATCGAGGTGAGGGAGAAGAACTCGTGCTCCTGATCGATCTCAAACACGCCCAACATCCTCCACCTCTGCCTCAGCTGCCACCACCGCCTCCGCCTGGCAGCTCTGGGACCACGGGCGGTCTTCTCTGGAGCCATCTGCAGGAGAAACACAAATGGCCACATCCACATTTCAGTGTCTTATTACTGTCAGTTTATCTTCACACATCGAATCAAAGCCATCTGGTGCTTTGATTGAAAAGTTTGCGTTGCTCTGGAAAGTCGTTTTGCTGGTTTTTGGACCTGAACCTGAACCGGCGTCTTCCTGCTGGGAGGGTACAGTGTTAACCACTCCTCACTGAGCCACTCCAACCAAAATGACTTTAAATGAGTCAAGTCACAAAGGAGCTAACTGCACGAACAAGGTGGTTCTTACCTGGAGTTCCTCACTGCTCGGACGGAACCGTCAAGCTGTGTTCACACAGAGCCTGAAAGCTAAAAACTACTACCGCATACCAGACAGGCTCCTCAGGGTGTGTCCCAGCGTCTGTGTGTGTGTGTGTGTGTGTGTGTTTGTGTGTGTGTGTGTGCGTGCGTGTGTGTGTTAAAGGTGTATCTTTTGTCTGCTACAGACTGAGGTGTGTGAAAGTGTGTGTAGCGCCTGTGACGGTTGTCTGAGCTGTGGAGGAAACACACGGGGAGCCAGGAATGTTCGCTCCAAGGTGTTTTTATTGACAGTGCTCTTCGAGGTTGTGGAAAAATCCAGGTTGTAAAGTTGCAAGGAAAAAATCATAATTGAAAGGGAAATCTAATGAAAACTAAAGGGTTGAATGTATTCCTGACACACAGAACCAAACACACAGCAGACTCACAATATGACACCGGGGACATAATACACGCTTTTTATGAAAATATTCTTTGTTCTTTATTTGTTCACGTGCTGCAGCATCGTCCTTACATGTTACATTAGAGCCGTCCTATCCTCACTGCCTGCTCTCATTTTCACTTCCCGACCCCACCTTCCTCTTTCCCTGCAAACTGATGCCTTCCCACAATCCTTCAGTGTGTACTATAATGCAACCCTAAGTCATTGAAAGCATAAATATGAGCACTTTATTTGGATCTTTTCCAACTCATTTTCAGGATGGTTTCCCTCTCTGAGCTGCTTGACTTTCACATCCCGTTTCTGTGGAAGTCTTCATGGAAACAGGAAATGTACTGGCAGAACAGAAGCTTTTGACAGGAAGATACTTTTCAAAACAAAGAAAAAAGACAGCTAACTTCAAGTAATAACCTGAATTCTCCTGAAACTGTCAGAACAAACAGTGAAAAGAATTCAAAATCATTTTTTGCTCCACAAAATTTTACATTTTTTTTTAAAATTCTTTTTTATTTCAGATAATGAACATGTTTGGAAGCTCCACATTTTCATTTGAGCATCTCATTTGGTCATAAACATTGCAGACCGGTGTTGTAGGCTGGAAGCTGAACTGAACACTGAACCCAGAGCCTGAGAACAGAGAGAGGAGCTTGAGCCTCCTCAGAGGGCGCTGACGACCACCGTGACAGCACTTCCAGCAACAAACTGTGAGGAACGAAGAACTCCTTATCTGCCACAAACAATAAATTCTAAAGTAGGATCTGTACTAGTTACTGCTGGGAAAAAGTCAGTGATTCCTTCATGAAGTTCAGTGTGAAGTCTTCTGTCCGTCTGTGGCCCCCTTTGTATAAAAGTGTCGTTCCTCCTCTGGGTGACTTTGTCTCATGTTGACGTACAGGAAGTGAAGAAAACCTCAGAGAATAAAGTTCAGTCAGGAGGCTTTTATTTGTAAAAAGTTCATATCTACAGAAACAGGGAGGAATGTATAAATTAGTGTTTGGGTCTGTACATGTGAGCTGCAGGACGACTTCACAGGCTGGACGTGGTCTGCACCGTGGCTGGGCTCCCTGTTGGAGTCTGGCTGGACGCTGCAGTGGAGCTGGCAGCTGCTTGCTTCCTGAGGCTGAAGAAACCACAGACAGTCAGTTAGTGATCAAATACAAGCTGCACACAGGAAACAGATCAGCTCCAACCTCTGAAGGTGAACAAGGAGAAAGAACCACTGGGGAATTTATTCCTGACACACAGAACCAAACACACAGCAGACTCACAATATGACACCAGGGACACAATACACACTTTTTATGAAATTATTCTTTTACTTTTACTTATTTGTTTCCATGCTACAGCATCATCTGTACATGTTGTGACATTAGAGCGCTCCTGCTGGTCTCACCTGTCCTGTTTGAGGGCCAACCCTCCCAGACGAGACTTGGGGTCCACACACTTCTTCTTCCCTCCTGCCAAGGTGAGGCTGTCAGAGGAGACAGAGGAGTGTTAGAGAGGACAGAGCACAGGGACAGGTCAGTGAACGCAGCACGGCCTTCTCTCTGACTCACATGATCTCCGTGTTCGGACAGAAGTTAGTTGGATGATGCACATGGAACTGATGTGGTTTCCTCAGCATGGATCGCTCTATCCTGGTAAAACCATTTGAGCACTGACATCGACTGGGCCCAGGAACTGGGAGTCCTGCAGGAAGAACACACCAAAACACACACGTCACACTGCAGCCAAGGATGTATTTACACACATGTCAATATGAAATGAATTATTTATCACAGTATGAAATGACTGCTAATAGCTACAGCACCAAATGATCACTCTCCTGGATATACTTTAATAGTGTTTTGCATAAATATGATTATTAACTGAGGTTTCAGCACTTTGAGGATCAGTTTAAAAACTGATTTACTCTTGAAATTTTTTGTAAAGTACTACCAGTTAGTGGGAGGAAGATGCTCCATAAATGCCTTGTTTACTCTAACTCTCCCAACATGCAGACACCGGATCATGCTAATGATGAAGCTCATAGAGGGCTCAGCGAGTCTGACAGAGAGAGACAGCAGCTCTGCTGCTCTTCAACTCGTGTCTTGTAAAAAAATCAGTATCAAACCCACAGAAACGTCAGGAACTGTAACTGAGTAACTACTTCCATCAAAGTAATCAGTGACTAACTTGTTGCTGCTAAAGTAAAAATTACCTTGAGCACAGAGAACCAGCAGGCAGCTGAGGATGGCGACGGCGGCCATGATGGCGGAGGACTTCATGTTGGTGTGTGCAGGTGGCTGGAAGCTGCTTCTGTCCGTCTGTCTGCTGTCTGCAGTCCTGAGGATGTGAAGCAGCACTCAGCCTCTCTCCTTTTATCCTCACTGCCTGCTTTCACTTTCACTCTCCTCCCTCGTCTTCCCATTTCCCTGTAAACCGACACCTTCCCACAATCCTTCAGTGTGCTGTAGTGCCACAGTGTCATCCTGAGATCCACACTGAGGAACATTTATGACCGTTTGTCAACGTATATAATACAATTAGTGCTGTCCATTTCAATTGCATTCATCACAATTAATTAATGGAGGGCTGTTAATGATATTTATTTAAAAAAACATCGCCACTGATCGCAGAATAAGGTTTAGAAAATGTCACTGATTGACAGCACTACATACAGTGTAACTTCATGTGAGGCATTACTGTGAAGCTGTGAGAGTCGATCAGAAAGTCGTTGGACAGTTTAAAGATGACCAGTTGATTTGGATCTTTTCCAGCTCGTTGTCAGGGTGCTGTCCCTCCTGAGATGATTTTACTTTCACTTCCCGTCTGTCTGGAAGTCTTCATGGAAACAGGAAACATGCACTGACAGCACAGAGGATGTTGATGTGATGACACTCTTCAGAAGAAACAAGTCTGCTGACTTCAAATAAAAACTGGATTTCTCCTGAAGGTCTCAGAGCAAACCGTGGAAGAGCTGCAGAGCTGCTGTCTCTCTCTGGAAGGAGAGGCTGAGGATGCTTCCAGTGGGAAGTTTTACAGTCTTCATGCACAGAGGAAAGAAGAAATAACTGAACTGTGGAGAGATTTCTTTAATGTATGAAGAAACTTGACTTTCAGATCATTAAAATACTTTCAGCAATGATATTGATTCAGATTATTTAAAAAATAGCAAATGTTTATTTTCTAGAACTGATGTTTTTTGTTGTTGTTTTTTTTTATTTATTGCAGTGACTTTCTCTGTCGGTTCTTCCCATTTTGTACCGAGTTTTTCTTCTCATGTTGCTCTTTGAACTTCTCCAGCTTCTTTCCCAGATTTCCTCATCATGTGTGGTTTCAGTGTGAGAGTTCACAGCGATCACTAGCAGAGCTGCTTCCACTTTCACTTCACTTTTCTGTCTGGAAGTCTGCAGAAATCCAAACCTGGAAACACTGAACAGGCCTCGACTTGACAGCAGAGGCTGTTGGATGACGCCACACACTGAAACGTGTGTTCAGCAACAAAACTGTGAGCCAATAAAAACTAGTCATTGTTTACAAATAACAGTTCTTGAAAAAGTACATATGAATACTAGTTACTGCAGGTAAAAAGTAAATAGTTACTCAGTAGAGTTCCTCTAAAAGTCCTCCCTCAGTCTGCAGAGTAGGGGAGACCGGGGACAGTTGTAACACTCTCAGTTTGACCAATCAGGAAGGAGCTGTGGTGCTGTCCTTGTTACAGCCCATGCCAACTTCCAAAGTGAGCTCACAGGTGAAGTTGCATGTCCCTATTGTAAAAGCACTCTGTTTTAGACAAGAAAAACTATTTTTCAGGCAAGAAAGTAAAAATTTTCTCCCTAAATATTTTTTTCATAGTGTCCTTTGTGTTGCAGATACAGTTCTTTCACTGACGTAAGTGGAATCAATGGTTTCTCTAGTTCAATTTGATGTGTTCCAGTAGTGCCAGCTTTGAAGCTAAATGCTAAAACTGGTTAGCTTTTTAATGGCTGCCTGGGTCGGGGATGGTTGTAACAATTTTTAAGAAGAAAATGGCATTATCCTCGTCACATTTCCACCACACTGCAGTCACAAATTGCAACCCCTAGATCGTAGCGTGTATGGACTGTTTAAAAAATGTATCAACACAGCCAGGATGAGGATGAATCCTGCTAGAATCATGAGCATCGACAACATCCTGAATGTGGTTAACACTTGCACTTTGCTGTGAGACCAAACAACATGCAATCTAGATTTTAAAGTACACAAATATGGCCATTTAATCTCAGATGATTGACTCTTCAGATGATAAAAACATCTGCATTGTGTGTTTGGAGCACTTTGGTGATTCATGGCCAAAGGAAGTGTGGATCAGATATCAGCAATGTCGATTTCGGGCCCATGAAGCCTGCACCTCAGGAAAGGACAGGTACATTTGCCACAATTGCCTGTCTGATTAAACAAAATGGCAGTTTACATGGTTAATAGGTTCAGGAGTGGTTTGTTGATTGTTCCATAGATCTATTTTATTTATTTTGTGATTTCTAAATTTATTTATTTTATAATATATGTTTGTATTGTATTTAACTTGCACTTTTTTTTTTGTCATTTTTATCATTATTTTTGTGTTCTTGGATTTATTTTGTTCCTTCCTTAAAATTCATGATAGGTCTTGCATATACATATTAGTGTGGCTCTTTGTTAAGCACAACAATGTCAGTGTTACAACGAACCCCAAGTCGTGTTACAACCTACCCCAGTACCAGGGCAGGTTGTAACAACATACCACTTTGCATTTGACAATAATTTACATAACTTGTCATGGTGTCTTAAAAGAACAACTGAATGTACTTTATAGAAGACAAATATGGGTACTACTTGTCAAAATCTGAGATCTCCAGCACAAACAACAACCGAGTTACACTGCTCAATCAAAAAGTGTTATAATTATCCCCGGTCTCCCCTAAATGAAATAACTTGGCAGGAGGAAGATGCTCTATATGCTCGGTGGGGGGCGATGCTCTATAATTTGGAACAGAACACTAAATGGTGTTTAATCACACTGATGCTAACCATAACTGCTGTGGACACATGTTAATGTTGAAGCGACTGACAGTGGAATACCATAAATGTTTCTGTCAGCAGGACTCAGATGAGGCACGTCTCTGGTAAAGAAGAGCTCAGTGAAATAGTAACAGCTGAGATGTTACACACACACACACACACACACACACACACACACACACACACACACACAGGTTTGTATTTCTATCCTTGTGAGGACACTCCTTGACATAATGCATTTACTAGCGCCTAAACCTGACCCTTATCCGAACCCTAACCCAAACCACAACAATGCCGAACCCTAAAGAAATGTTTTTGCATTTTTACTTTTTTCAGTAACAACGTGGTCAAGAAAACACTGTTTCCCCTCATGAGGACCGGAAAAAGGTCCCACAAGGCACATCATGCCAGGTTTTCCTATACTTGTGGGGACCAAATGTCCCCACAAGTATAGAAAAAGGCGCGCGCACACACACACACACACACTCTCTCTCTCTCTCTCTCTCTCTCTCTCTCTCTTGGTTTCCAGGAATTGCTGCTGTAAAGAGCAAATGAAGTCAATGTTTACATTTTCTGAAGTTCTCTTTAAATCCATCTTGTTATGAAGTAATCCACATGACAAAAAAACCACATTTAGTTTCACATCCGACGACCACATTGAGCCTTAAAGGAGAACTCAAATTATACCAGAAGTCTTGTTTCCCTTTTCTCCTAATTGGGTGGAAAAAGTGAAAAGAGGGACTGAGACTGACCGAGTTATTAGGAGTGTCTGAGCTTGAGAAGAAATCAGGAGTTACTGCATTTGATGATGAATTGAATGTGGAAGAAAAATGTTTGAGTCACTGAGATCAGAGGCTGCAGGTGGTTTGGTACCATGGAGGTGAAATCAGCTGCAGGTGTGTAACCTGACTGATTATTCCTCGTCTCACAGCATCAGATTCTTCTCCTGGAGGTCTTCATGTGTTTCTAGGTGTCAGTGATGTTTTAAATTGGACTTAAGAGATGAGAAGGACACACTCTGCTTTGACTGTCAGACTGACTGAAATCCATTTGTTCCTGAAAGAAAATTCCAGTATTTTTTCATGCTTTGCATTTTGAAGGATGCATCTGATGTCATGTGAGCCAGAGAAGTGGAGCTTTAAAGAGCGCTGGCTTTGTTTGTTTCACATTCATTTAGTGTCTGGAGCAGACTGATCTGCAGCTGGTCGCCTCTCTCCATCTTCCTCTGTAGAACGTGGTGAGGATGACGATGAAGAAATGACATGTCAGTTGGAGTAGGAAGTGCTGTAAGGTGCTGTTGTCCTCTCTTCACTCTGGGTTGTGTGACCAGGTGAGATCTCCTGTGAGCTGCAGAGGAACTGAGAGCTGCTGTC